>NW_005873362.1:0-11887 GCF_000147115.1 Myotis lucifugus
ATCACTTGACTGGTATAATCATGGCTACTGGCATTACTAGTAACATGTAATATATTAGTTCAGAATGCAAATTCTGAAGTCAGACTTCCATACTTAAAATGGGAACACCACCACTTACTAGCTGGTTACATTGACAAGTGAGAACATTCTCTCATTGCTTCTTTTTTCTCATCTCAGGGAAACATCTTCAAATTAATTCCTAAATACATTAAAGTTTGTACATCTTTCCTCTTAAAGAAAAAAAATATTTTCAATTAATTTTTTAAAATAATCCTACTTTCTGCCCTAGCCAGTTTGGTTCAGTGGATAGAGCGTCGGCCTGTGGACTGAAGGGTCCCGGGTTTGATTCCGGTCAAGGGTATGTACCTTGGTTGCAAGCACATCCCCAGTAGGGAGTGTGCAGGAGGCAGCTGATTGATGTTTCTCTCTCATCGGTGTTTCTAACTCTCTATTCCTCTCCCTCCCTCTCTGTAAAAAATCAATAAAGTATATTTTAAAAAATAAAATAATCCTACTTTCTGATCTCTTGATAAAATAATTTTCTTGGAATTTTACCTGGTTGGACAACAGGGTTAGTAACACACTGATTTCAAAGTTTTAGCTATGAAGATACACTTAATTAACAACCAGTCAAAAATAAATATTAAATTCTGAATAGTCAGCAATTATAATAGCTGATACCAAATAATAAGAAAAAGAATCTGGTTGTATTGTGGCCAGCAACAATTGACATAACCACTTGAATATGCTTTGCTTATGAAGAAGAAAGGTCTTAGGTTCTTTAAATAATAATCATAAATACTTTTCCTTAGGTTAGTTGATTTTATTATAAACTGATTATAAATGGTTTACCTTTGAAACAAATGTAGCAAGAAATCTCCTGCCTTGAGGGAAACACAATTCCTTTCAATTGGTATAGAATTTTGAGGTATTTGTTTTAATAACTCAGACCAGCTAAGTTGTATTGGTATTCTCCTTTAAAAATTCACATTTATTGTTTCATAGTTTCTATTGGTCAGAAATCTGATGAAGGTAGATGGGGCCTTTGCTTCTGGGTTTCTCACAGACTACAGTCCCAGGCTCTGGTCAGAGCAAGGCTCTATGTGGGAAAGGTTAGTTTCCATGATTGTAGGAGATTCAGTTCTTCATGGGCTACTGGACCAAAGACCCTTTTTTCTCACTGATGGTTTGCAGCCACATGGGCCTCCTCAACATGTTAAGTTCTTTCATCGGAGCAGGCAGGCAAGCAATAGGGCAAGCATGAGTGGTCAATAAGAGGAAAAAAAAACAGAAAACATCTGTATAGATTAATCTTGTACGTGACATCCCATCATGTTCATTACATTCTTTTGTTAGAAGTGAAAAGGTCAAGCACACATGAAAGGGTGTGAGTAGTACTCATGAGTATCATTGTAAACTTTTTTCAGAAGCTGCCCATCACATCCAGGGCTTATAGATGAAGGGACTGGAATCTCATTTGGGTAATTACTTGTCCTGTATCACTTACGTGGCTGAGTGAGGGTGGGAATCCATATCCTTAACTGTTAAACTGAACTCCTCTACACTTCCATACTAAGCAGCAGCCGAGAGTGAAGGCCACACCAAATGTACCTCCCAAAACTGGTTTGATAGCAGGATTCTAGGAAGATGGTCCAAGAGGAATCACCAGCAACCTGTCTCTGCACCAGACAACAAGTGCACTGACAGCATTTGTCTGATGTAACCATTTTGTAAGTCTGGAGTCTTCTCAAGGCTCACAACCTCCACGGGAAGGCTTGGCTAGTCAAGCACACTTGGTTTCAGTCAAATTCAGCTCTTAGCACTGTAGCAGCTAACCATCCCCCACTCCCAGGCCCTGGCAGGCAGTCATGCGAGCATTACAGAAGTGGCTTACACTGAGCTTACTGGAGTCAAGGAACACAAAAACTACCTTGCCCTCCAAATAGTGAAGATCTGTGCTTTCATTGCTTTAATCTCAGAGGTACCGAAGGTGCAGGCGGGCACTGTTGTTGTATCTCTCCCATTTGTTGCAAGCCCCTCCTCGTCCTGCTGAAGTGACTTCCAGGGGATTTCAAGGTCTACGGCCATTTTTTTTCTCCCCCTTCATTTTCTTTTCTTACCCTTCTTGGGAGCCATACATTAAACACTAGGGAATTTCCATAGCAATTACAGGGTGGACCATAAGTGGCTTTGCCATTTAAACATTGAATACATTTTTGTTATTATTTTTTTTTATTTTTTAATAATATAAAATACAGAAAATGGGCATTTTTAAACTCTGTATGAAAAATGACCTCAATGTAAAGGCTCTCCATTTTCCTCTTCACAAGCTCTGGGTCTTTCTACGGCATTTCCAGGACAGCTCTTACCATGTCTGGCTCCAGCGCTTGAATTGCTTCCCAAATGTTGTCCTTAAGCTGCTGGATGGCCCTAGCCTTTAATTCATGCACTGACTTCACCTTGTATGCATACACATGTACATTTGTTTGCATGCACTACAGCGAAGTCCCTGAGGTTCCAAGGTTGCCAGAATGCCTTTGAATGGACAGTCCTGGTTCTTCCTGAATGCTCTGCTGCAAAAAATATAATTGAAATCTTGATAAGGATCGAATTGAACCTGTAGAAAGCATTGATTAATATGGACATCTTAATATTAGGTCTTTAATACCATGAACATGGCATATGTTTTTATTTATTTACATTTTTAAATATATTTTTTATTGATTTTCAGAGAGGAGGGGAAAGGGAGAGAGAGATAGAAGTATCAACAATGAGAGAGAACCATTGATCGGCTGCCTCCTGCATGCCCCACATTGGGGACAGAGCCCACCACCAGGGCATGTGCTCCTACCGGGAATTGAACCATGACCTCCTAGTTCATAGGTTGATGCTCAACCACTGAGCCATGCCGGCAGGGCTATTTATGTTTTCTTTAATACTAAAACATGTTAAAGCCAGAGTCTTTATTATCCTATTTGCATTTCAGTTCAAATTAGACATAGGCACCCCTCTGGGTGCAGGCAAATTCTTAATAAAGTTAAGCTTGGTGATTAAAATAAGGTGGAGTCTTAGTTTCTACTTACACCACCCATACAGGTCAACTTCATAACCATTTGTAGTTGTTTGAAGTTCTACATGTTAGAACAGAAGATAATCTCTGTTTCTACAGTATGCTGGTCACAGAACCAAGCTTTCCAATCAACATTTATGTACTGACTTTGAACTTGGTGTATCAATGAAGACACTCTGATTATGAAAAGAAAAATAATTGAGCACCAAAAGTTGAAGACTGAGAAAACCAACACTCTTTCTTTTAAGAGGCTCATAGGTGTCTATACAAATTTTATCACAACTCTTCCAAAACTTCAGACTTTAAAATGAAAAGCATTATGTAACAGAGTAGACATTTTCAACAATCCTTTTTATACCACCATAACTGCAGAGAGGAAATATCAGTGACAAGCAGTTTGGTCATCCTTAAAACCCAGAAAGCAAGAGTCACAAGTCAAAGAGAAGCAATCACTATCTTAGCACTGTCTGGATGAAGACAGCCTTAGACAGCAATCTTAGAATATTCATGTAACACCAGGAAGTCAGCTCTAAAGGGGGAGATGGATTCCTAGGCTGATTTTGCCTGATGCCATAAACTATTAATTCTGATCTTTCTTATCTGGGTTCCACACCTGCCAAATATAATGTAGTTTACTAGGTCTTGTTGCAAACAGTGGCAGCTCTGGTCAATTTAATTTGTTATTGGTGACAGATTTATTTAAAATTACATATTTCAAAATATACATTTGAGTTTCTACATGGTCCCTTGGGCTTATTGGGGGGAAAATTCACTTGTTGTGCAGATAAAATAAAATCACTGTAGTCATAAAATCACTGACAGCCCACATTGTTTTTCTTATAGAAATGACTAAGAAAAAGGATATCAGATGACATTTATCCTTCTACTGAGCACAGGAATATTCCCTCTGTATGGTCATTCCAGCACAGATGGTTCTCTTTTGCCACATGATCTATGTCGCTGCATCTATTAAATATCTCCCCTGTGCCCATCATCAACATCACATCAGCTCTCCTATTTGGAAAGAATTTTGCTGATGACAAAACAATGTTCACACATACTGTCTCATTTAATTCTCACTGTACAGTTAATATCATAATTAGTATTCTACAGAGGCAACCATTTAAACTGAGTGGATAAATGACTTTCTTGGGCTTAACAAGCCTAAAAATGCTGAGACCTGGATTGTAAGAGTTCAACAGTTACTGTGAGAAAGACTCTAGAGTCTAAAACCAGCTCATTGCTAAATGATTATATAAGGTTATGTATAGAATCTTGTCTTTACTCACCCCTTTTATTTATAGCCAGAGAGAAAGGCCAAATATTAGAGAAGGTTTCTATTCAACTTCCAAATGAAATCAGTTTGCCTAGAGCATTATAAGAGCAAATAAACATTTAAATTTTTATTTGTGTCTCCCTGCAGTAACCAAATGTTTACTCACTCTGAAACTCTTATTGACCCATCTAAAAAGAAAATGAGTTGTAGACTATTTCTTTAAATGCTGACTAATTATTTAAGCTTGGAAGAAAAATGAAGAATATCATTAGCTATTTTTCATAAAATTAAACAATTTTAGAAACATATACAGCAAATTAGAAATGAAGCTATGTACTCCTGACAATGGAGGGCTGAAACTCTTAAATACCATGGGTTTAAATCAATATTATGGATATATTAATAGTATTTATGGAGAGTCAAGAAAAGTTGGCATTTAGTTTTTATGTAAAATAAAAAGTTAAAAGTATATAATAATAATCACTATGAAAATACATGTCTTGTCCCTCATTCTATGTAATAATATTACAAATGTATTATTCACTGTCTTGTTGTTTGAAGTATTGTTTTTGTTTATGGAAACACTAGTAATTTCCAACAGAGTGTCTACTATCTATCCAATGCTTCTCTTTACTTCTTTTACATTTGCATTATATTATTTGCTTATTCATTTATATGTGCTTGTTCTATCAAAGTTAATTCTTCTCAGACATTGCTAAAACTTAGCAAATGCAAGCATTAAAGAAGATTAAACATTTCTGCTCTAATTTAGACTACACTGTAGATTTAATATGGCAAATAAAAAATATTTAAGATATTAAGGAATAGCTCTGGTTGTGCATAAACACCTTATATTAACCCTTTCTTGGTAAAGTTCCTAAAAGGAACCATAAATTATTATATTGGCAGTAAATTAACAACAATAATTCTGCTTTAAAAACAGAAATTACTTTTTCAAGACCTGTCATGTAATCACATATATTTTATTAAATGCCTAAAGTGATTGGAAACTCTCAGCTGTATATGATAAAGAGGTAGAAATAGGTATGGACATTTTTTAATTAGAGCAAATACTTGTTGCTCATGTCTAATTGAACGCAGCTCACTTTGATATTTTTTCCAAGCAGTAAATCAGGGAGCAAGCGGCTTGGTCAGAACACAATGCTTCAATCTGTGTAGGCTGGGAATGCGAGTTTATGGAAAGCCTAAAAGCATGTTCTTAGCAGCACTGTACAAGGGGTATATTACTTTTGCTGCGTTCTACTGGCAGGCACCAGGGGTCAACTGATCTCCCTGATTCCCAGAGCTGCATACTGGGGATCATGAAGATATTTGCAAAGTGCCAGTGGTCTCTCCTAACTGTCCATTCTTCTGGTAACCAAATTTATATACAAATTTTACTTCCCATTTTATGTAAAAATAATATTTTTAAAATTAAGACATGCTTCTCAAACCACTCTACTTATATATGTTAGTCCTCATGTCTGCCTCTCTCAACCTACTTGCTGGCTACATTGAAGCTATTTGGAAAAAAACTGGAAAGCTTGATAATGATGGAGCCATCTTGCCCCACCCTGTCACCGATGCATTAAAAGAAAAAAGACTACAAGTGTACATATGACTGAATTCCCTGCCCCATCTGTCTCTTCGTGGAAGATTTATTTTTTATTTTTTATTTTTATTTTTGCTAAAAGTATTACAAAGGGTATTACATAAGTGCCCTTTTTATCCCCCCCACCCTTGACAAACCCCTGCCCTCCCTTACCCCCCAGTGTCTTATGTCCATTAGTTATGGTTATATGGATGCATACAAGTCCTTCGGTTGATCTCTTACTCCCCTCCCTCCTGTCCCCCAACCCTCCCTGGCCTTCCCACTGCAGTTTGACAATCAGTTTGAGGCAGCTCTGCCTCTGTATCTATTATTGTTCAAAAGTTTGTAATGGTCTTTATTATCCATGAAAGAGTGAGATCATGTGGTATTTTTCCTTCATTGACTGGCTTGTTTCACTTAGCATAATGCTCTCCAGTTCCATCCATGCTGTTGCAAATGGTAAGAGTTCCTTCTTTTTTACAGCAGCATAGTATTCCATCCTGTAGATGCACCACAGTTTTCTAATCCATTCATCTACTGATGGGCACTTGGGCTGTTTCCAGATCTTAGCTATGGTGAATTGTGCTGCTATGAACATAGGGGTGCATATGTCCTTTCTAATTGGTATTTCTGGTTCCTTGGGATATATTCCTAGAAGTGGGATCACAGGGTCAAATGGGAGTTCCATTTCCAATTTTTTGAGGAAACTCCATACTGTCTTCCATAGTGGCTGCACCAGTCTGCATTCCCACCAGCAGTGCAGGAGGGTTCCCTTTTCTCCACATCCTCTCCAGCACTTGTCGTTTGTTGATTTGTTGATGATGGCCATTCTGACAGGTGTGAGATGGTACCTCATTGTTGTTTTGATTTGCATCTCTCGGATGATTAGTGACTTTGAGCATGTTTTCATATGTCTCTTGGCTTTCTGAATGTCCTCTTTTGAAAGGTGTCTATATTCCTTACATATAAGTGGGAGTTCTTTGGTTTTATATACGCAATTAAAAAGCATTGCTATACTTAGATTTGTTCTATCTAGTTCATGATTCAAGATACATTCATGTAATGGGAAAAAATCACTCTAGAGGAGGCAGGAGAAATAACATTACAAAGAACTGCTTTGAATATTTGTTTTCATTTCTCTTGGTTAAGTATCTAGGAGTGGAATGACTGAGTAGTATGATAGATGTAAAATCTAATAAACTGACTTGGGCATTATCTTTGAACCTATTTTTATAGCTTTAAGTAATCTTACAGCACATTATCATCACCTTTTGGGCATTCAATCTTGCAATTATTCCATGATTTATGAGACTATTCCCAAGGCCTGGATATTTAGGCTATTGTCATATGTTAACCTACTAAAATATACCAGTAAATTATATTTTAATTCTTAAGTCTTTATCTCTCTGATTACTTCTTTAAATATACTACTATAAGTAATATTAATGAAATTGTTGGATCAGTAAAGCCATATTTTTAAAAGAATTTTAGAGCAGTTTGGTTTTACAACAAAACTGAGAAAAAGGTACAGAGAGTTCTCATATACCCTCTGTTCTATACACGCAAAACCTCCCCCATAGTCAACATCACTCACTACAATGGTACATATTTTACCAAGGATGTTCCTACATTGATACATCATAACCACCCAAAGTTCAGAGTTGAGGGTTGGGGGGCAGGAGGGGGTGGGTAAGAGATCAACCGAAGGACTTGTATGCATGCATATGAGCATAACCAATGGACATAAGACACTGAGGGGTAGGGGAGGCCGGGGGATTGTCAAGGGCGGGGGGAGGGGGGGGAAAGGAGACATATGTAATACTCTTTGTAATACTTTAAGCAATAAAAAAATTTAAAAAAAAAAACTGGAAAGCTATACCCTGAAGCTAATTTTTTTTTCTTTTTTTTTAGTTGATCCTTACCCAGTGATATTTTTCCATTGATCTTTTAGAGCGTGTAGAAGAGAGAGAGAGAGAGAGAGAGAGAGAGAAACACCCATGTGAGAGAAACACATCAATTGGTTGCCTCCTGCATGAGCCCTGGCCAGGGCCCAGGCCAGGGAGGAGCCTTCAACCACAGTACGTGCCCTTGACCAAAATTGAACCCAGGACCCTTTAGTCTGCAGGCCAACGCTCTATCCACTGAGCAAAACTGGCTAGGCCTAATCTTCTTTTTTGAGTTATTTTACTGAACTTATATTTTTTGGAAACCTTTTGTTCACATATAATTTCAAATTTACACTTTTTTGGAGGGGGAGGGGGGTATAGTCTCAGGAAGTCCTGCTTATCCTTATCCAGATCCACCAATTGTTTCAGTCTTTCACTATTCTATCCCTCTTCTATTTATCAATATTTACATGTTTCTTTTTTACATCTTTGAAAATAAGTTGGATACTTTCTTTAGCTTTACTATCAAATACTCCCATGTGTATTTTTTAAAACAAATATGCATTTTCTCAAATAACTTCTGTACAATAATAATCATGAAATCAGGATACTTAACATAGGTGCAGTATTATTATCTAATTCACAGGAGTCCCTTCTAAAATATTCCTAACATTTCTACTTACAGTGATGGAAAACACAACTCTACCAGAATTCAAGGAAACCCTCATGAATATTTGATGAAAAGTTGAGAATTTTGGAATTGGGGAGTAAAACAATAATGATTTTTGAAAATTAGTATTTATTTGATTATATAAGTACATACACAGTGATAGATAAAATACTCTCAATATATTTTAATAAGACAAAATTTAAAAATAAATCTTTGTTTTGATATAAATCTTTATGTATTCACAGTCGCATATTTCTTAATATGAATATAATGCACTATGAATTTGTAACCGCTATTTATTTTACATATAACTTATTCATAAAATAGTTAAGTATTTGATGAAAACAATGTTATAATGGCTGCAATTTTACAATATATCACAAAATATTTAACCTGTGTCACTCTATTGAAAGGTTTATTTTTCAAAATTTTTAAGATAAGAAATAATATCAAAATGAATACGTTTCAATATAAACCTTTTTACCTTTTGGTGTTTCCTTAGGGTAAGTTATTAGAAATTTCAGATTAAAGGTATAACTACTTTTTAAAGACTTACAGTATGTATTGTGAAATTGCTATGCAGAAATATAACCCTTGGCATGCCCACTATTAATATTAATTTTAATTATTTTCAATTGCAAGAGTGTGATTGAAGGAAGCTAACACCTTTTTTTCCATTTAGAAAGAAAAAAATAAAACATAATTAAAAGTTTTGGTGTGAAAAACACTAGATGTCTAGAAAATGAATATTATATGAAGAACTCAATAATTTCTGAAATGGGTATGTGTGATTTTTTCATATAACCTAGTTTGTGCCATTTTTTTTATTATAACATGTTTAAAACTGCAAAAAAGGTGATGACATAACACATATGTGTAGCTACCACATTTATTAATCCATTACTAATATTTTGTCATATATACAGCAGGTTTTATAAATATGTGAATTATTAATTTGAAGCCTTCTTGAAGCATAACCCTCACTTTCTCACTAAAAGTTCTCATCCTGGTCTTTATCATGCCCATGGGTATTTTGTACATCTTAATGTGATAATATCAAGTTCAAATATAGGTTAATTTTCATATTTTAAATTTTTACAAAATAAAATTTGTTATTTTGTAGATATAATATTCACTAGAATTATTGATGCATAATTTTGGCACGTGCTACTCAATTTAACTTCTTTATGAAATTCAGATGTTTAATTATGAAATAAATTATTCTGTTTACCTATGTGAACCTTTAAATATCTCCACCCCTATTTTGGTTGAGTTGTTTGTTATATTTCCCCTTTGTGCTACTAGTGTGGCAATAAGTGCATTTGCAAGAGTTTACCTAGAAGTGGAAAGACTTAGTTGAACATTGCATGTTGTTTGTTGTTTTTTAAACTTTATTAGACACTACCCACTACTCTCCAAAGTTATTGTAACTATTTACATTTCAGAAGCAGTTTCAAGAGTAATTATCTATATATTGTATTGCCAGGGCTTTACAATCTCAGGTTCCTAAAGTGGTACCTTCTTGCTGTTTAATTGCTTTTCCCTTGTTAAAGGTAACGTGGGGCTTCATGTCTGTGTGTGTCTATGTATTTTTTGATCATTCACTTTTTCTTTTCTATGCTTATATTGTCTATAATATATCTTGCCTATGTTTTTATTTCTGTTGCAAAGTTTGTCTCCTTCTTGTTAAAATTTAGAAGGTCTTGGTAAAATTTGAAACCTAACCCTTTATTATGTATATCTCTGGTAATGTTTCCTGTCATGCTTATTCATCTGCTATGGTGTGTGTTTTTTGAAACAAAAGTTTGCATTTTAGGGTTGTCGTATTTATGCCTATTTTATTACTGGCATTTTTATCCGTTGTAAGAAATTATTTCCAACACTAGAGATTTGTTTCTAGAATATGCTTTCTTCCTCTCTTATATGCAAAGATAACTTTGTCAACATGTTTCTAGACTATTAAATCTTCCCACTATTGATTCAAATATAATATATTTTTCTAATTAGTAGATAAGTAGAACTTCATTAGTAGAACATAATAAGCTTTGGCAGACGGTAGGATAATTTCCTCTATCCTGCCCCTTTTTGAAATGATCCTGACTGTTCTTGGCCCTTTTTATCTTCTTTAATAACTTTAGGGCTTACTAGAAAAATCTATAGTGGTGCACTGGTTTTATATATTTTGTTTGCATTGAAATTTGAGATACATTTGAAGAGAATTGAGGTCTCCTGTTTTGGGCTAGTTTTTGATATTTTATCACTATTAGTTTTCTTTTGTTTACATTATATATCTCTTTCATTAAAAAAAGGCTCACCAAATTCCAATCTTCCACAAGATTATATAACATTCTATTATTAGTAGCTGAACAGTCTGCGTTATTACTCAGTTAACTTCTTCTGTGTCCTAGTGTGTTGTGGAAGATTTTTATGATACTTGAGCAAAGAAAACGATTTCCCAGCATGCAACAGTTCCTCAGGCTTCCCTTTTGTTATCTCTCAAGAACCAAAAGACAATTCCCCAGCAGGGCACAACACCCATACTCCACTCAGTCTTGAGAAGGCCTACAATTTGGCCCTTTAAGCACTTGACTTAGGGTCACTCAGAAATTTGGTCTAAACTCAAACATCTTGACATGGAAGGAAACCTCTTGTAACTTGAGATCAACATATCTTTCTCCACACCCACTGGCCTTTCCACACGAATCCCTCCCTCTCCAGGGACCACAGAGCTGCGGGTGAATAAGATGAATCACAACTAAGGGAACCACTCCTTGACCCCAAAGGGGTCTTTTTGTGAATCTTTAAGGTACTTCAAAGGCCACATATGAATGCTTCTGTAATCCTCCTTGGTTTTAATATAACATTCTCATATACACCAAGGAGAGATCATTATCAAGACCTCCAGAGGCAAGGGGAAGAACAAGAATGCAAAGTATAAATGTACTCCAGTTTCAGAAATGTCCATTCCTCCTTTGGAAAGTGTCTCTGTTTTTTTAATTTAATTTAATTTAATTACATCTTCCCTTGTTGGCATAGTGTGTTATGTACCCCCCACTTTGAGCATCGGATGATTTCCAACTAGATAGAGAAACTCCCCGCAGTTGTCATCACAGTATTGCCTGAATCCTCTTACAAGTTCAAAATAAAATATCAATGGAATGCAAGTAAACAAAGATGAACGTAAAGTATGTAAACTAACTAGAAAACACAAAATTTTATTCATTTATGGGCATTTAATCCTGTACCTGAGACCACAATAATTGAATTATGCTTGATTTCAGAATCTTGATTTTTTTAAGGGAAACCCAATTTTGTTTATCTTAATTATAACTGATCTTTACCTCAAAATATAAATAGTGGAATATTAATATAAATAATAGAGCTAATTTTTATT
>NW_005873362.1:11987-25295 GCF_000147115.1 Myotis lucifugus
CCCACATTCAAAGGCTGTTAAATTGCGTTGTTTACCCATATCTTCAGAAAAAAATCCCTTCTGTCGTGGTAAACAACCTGCTTCCCTATTTATAATGGTCTGCCCCTCTAGCAACTTCAGTGCAAAATTATAGCTAATTTGCCTACAAATGTCAGGTGCTCATAATAATCTGGCCACTCAGTGTATATGTAACGATTGTATGTATAATCTCACTTAAAACAATGACACTAATTTTTTTTCTGCTTTTTCCAAAGATTACAAAATACACACAGGGTAAGGGGAGGGGAAGAGACAGGGTAAGGGGAGGGGGAGAGAAAGAAAGAGAGAGAGAAACATAGATGTGAAAGAGACATATCAATTGGTCGCCTCCCACAAGAACCTTGACCAGGGCTGGGGATCAAATCTGCAACCCAGGCACAGGTCCTTGACCAGGAAAGGAACTCATGATCCTTCCTTGCTCAGGCCGACACTCTAGCCATCGAGTCACAATGGCCAGGGTGGATATTCATCCGTTTCAAACTGTTTTGCATAGACACTATCTTTTCCTCTTAATTAAAGTGTCTCAAATATTATTGCAAGTTGATATCAAATATCAATGCCAATGATACAATATTAATGTCCAGGGCAAAGATCCTCTATTGGTATTTACTAAACATGTGAATAAAGGCCAGATACATCAGTTGGTATTTCACTTCACTCAATATAAGGGGAGGGGAAGAGAGTGGATAACGAAATGCTGTGAAACTTTTGAACAAAAGAATATTTTTGTCATTGTGTTCTGCCACAGAAGTTGCCAGAAGAAGGGGGAGGGAGTGAAAACAACTAAACCCTGATTATAATCTTGTGAATTAGACACATCTATGCTGGTGAAATTAACAGTATTCCCCAGTGTTATGAAGATCTGCAGAATCCGCGTATCAAGAAATTAAACATGGACTCAATGCTTAGCAAACCCAAAGAGAATTGGAAAGAAACGCTGGACAAGACAACAAATGTTATAAAAATTCTGCTAATAAAGTTGAGGTTATGAAAACCTTGAACCAGAATTTTAATGATGTCCCTAAACAGAAGAATAGTTTTACAAAAACAGGAAATTATAATCAGGAAATGTATAAAATGCAGTTTTGCATTTCTGACAAATATGAACTTTAGTTTTTTGTGGGGGTTTTTTTTTGGGGGGGGACAATAGAAAGAAGGTAAGAGCTAGCTTCTTAGATGTTTTGATGGTGGGAATGGTAAGGGCTTTATTAAGAATTTACACATTTAACAATTTGATGTGCTTTTTTGTTGTTTTTATATATTCAGAGTTGAACAACTGTCACCATAATCAACTTTAGAATATCTGTATCATTTTTAAAAAAACTTCATTAGCCATCACCTGTCAGTCTCCCCATTACCCAACCCTAATAACTATTAATATACCTTCTATCTCCATAGATTGCTATTCCGGACATATTTATAAAAATGCAATTTTATAATATGTGATACATATACATAATACAGTATGTGGCCTTTTGTGTCTTGATTAAATTCCTTAGCATGTTTTCAAGGTTCAGCCATGCATCAGTAATTTATTCATTTTTATGGCAGAATCATACTAAATTACTTAGATATAAACTTTGTGTCCCATATCATCACATAGAGCTTGGTATATTTTTCACCTTTTGGCTATTATCAATACTGTTGCTATGAACATTCATGTACAAGTATTTGCATGGACATGTGCTTTCAATTATCTTTAATACTCAAAAGCGTAATTGCTGGACCAAATGGTAACTCTATGTTTCACTTTTGAAGATATGCCACTATATTACAAAATAGCTGTATTATTTTAATTTCCACCAACAGTGTATGGAGGAGTTCAATTTCTTTAGATCCTCATCAACAATTTTCCTAGTGTGTCTGAAGTGGTGTCTCATTGTGATTTTGATTTCATTATCTTGATGATTAATGATGTTAAGCATTCTTTTATGGTATTATTTGCTGTTTTATGTCTTCTTTATAGAAATGTCTAATCATACAATTTACTAGTTTTGATAGGATTATTTGTCTTTTTATTATTAAGTTGTAGACATTTTATGTATTCTAGATAAAAGCTCTTTACTAGATATTAGATTTACAAACCTAAACCTAAATGTAAACATACACATACACATACATATACATATACATATACATATACATATACATATACATAGGTATAAATGTAAATGCAAATGTAAACATTAACATAAACATGAATACAAAGTAAATGTTAATGTAAATATAAGTATAAATACAGATAGAAATGCATGTTTATGTATGTGATATATATAAAATTTGATGTTACTTGTAAACCAAATTATAATTCCTAAAATTAAATTTCTTTTGCATGCACTGCTTTGTGTTACTAACTTCTAGACTTTTGTAGTCTATCTACAATAATGTAATCCCTTGCCTTGGATTGGTATCAAGTGTCACAAAAATAAAATGATTTGAATTTGATCAAATTCCAAGCGTACTTGAGCATATTATAGTTCAGGAACTGAGCAGCACAAATACAAAGAAAGTTAGGGCCTCCACTGAAAACAGGTCAAGCCCAGGGCTAAAAGCAGGAAATAGAGATGGTTGTGGAGCACTTCTGATGGGTTAGATGAGGGACTTTGCAAAATGTCAGCAAGGCTTGTTTGCACTAGATAACTAGCCCTCAGTAAGGGGAGATTTTGGGGAGATGAGCGCTTTGAGAAGAAAGGCTAAGCCTGATCATTTCTCCTCTATGCGGACGTAAGGTTTATTATTTGGAGTTTGCCAAGGTGTCTCCATTTTAAAATCTTTTCACACAAGCATTTGGCCCCAAATTGTTTCTGTATTCTTATATGTTAAATAACTTCACTGTAGTCAAATGCTTTCAGTTTCATCTGAAAGTCAAGTCCCTCCTCATTTTTCTTACATAATTACTGGTTATTGATTGACATTTTTAAAATCTAAACAGTCAAAACACAATAGCAATAACTAATGTTTGCTAATAGGTTAGATAAGTGTTTAAGGGCTTTCTATGCTTATCTTTTAAAATCCATAAAACAAGCAAATGGAGTAAGCATGTCTAAGACCCCAACTTACAGAAGAAGATACTATAATTTCTAAGGGCTACTTTTTTGCCAAGAGTCAGAAAGTCAAGTCTATGGGTGGGCTGGTACTTGAATGCATGTCCATGAGCCCTCAGAGCTATGCTGCTCCTATGAATTCCATGGTCTTCATCAACTTGATTCTGCCTGTTAGAACTAATCTCAATTTAGGTAATCTTTTTGCAATATGTTTAATATATGTCTCCCTTCCCTGCAACTTGGAGTCTGTTCACATCTTTTGCCAAGTAAACATACTCAGAAAAATTAATATTTTTAAATTTACATTCATCTGCATTGCTCCTTCATAGACAGAACATCCTTAATCAGTTGTTCCCTTGCTTTTCCAAATTCTGTATGTATCTTTCAAGCATATTTCAGATAACTATGTTGTATATGTAAATAGGCATTTTAAGCTTCCTGGAATACAAATTCAAGATGTAATAGTCATACCTGTCTAATGATATCTCTCTCTTGTATTACTCAGGAATGAGTATATTGGTACATTCTCAAATTATCTTTTGTTTTCTTATTTTAAAGTAATGTAACATAACCATTGACACATTTTACAAGCATTTATTTATATATTACTCTGTAACAGTTTTTGAGTTAAAAGTTGGGCATGTGAATTTGAATGATACCCTTATCTTGACAACAGAGAACACAAGACTAAGATTATATAAAATGATCAAATTTCAAATTTATTAGCTCAGTCTAAAGGCATAATATCTCTTTCACCAGAGATATCAGTTCTCTCTGTAGTTCACATCAATTGTATTAGACAGAGCCCCCGCCTTTATGTGACTCTTTGCCCTTAACCTAGTGACTCACACAAAGTTATTAGTATGACTTCATATTTTATCTTATGTCTTAGACTAGAGGCCTGTTGCACGAAAAGATTCTTGCAATAGGCCTGGGTCCCAGGTGCCGGAGGAAAACCGGTGCTGCTCTGGCCGGAGCCGCCTTCACAACCCTTGCTTCTCCAGCCGGAGCCGCCTTCAGTCTTTGCTCAGCTGCTTCCCGCCTACATATGCAAATTAACCGCTATCTTTGTTGGTGGTTAATTTGCATATCTTGCTGATTAGCCAATGGGAGGTGTAGCGAAGGTATGGTCAATTTCAATCTTTGTCTATTATTAGATAGGATTAAACTCTATTATGATTTGTTTGTCTGAGATCTATATTTTTGTTGAGGTAAACAGAATATTAAGACTATCTCAGGTCCTTCTATATTTTGTATTCTTATAGGATTTTGGTTATATTGTAAAGATTGATTTGAACTGTTTCCCTCTTTACTCTTTGAAGATGATTTTTTCTCTTTATCTGAAGTTCTGTTTATTTGGTTATTCATTCAATCAACATGTACTCAGTAAATAGCATTCTCAAACTATTATGTTACATATTTTAAGTGATACACAGATAAATGTAATATTCTTCATATGAGACAGCATGGAGTCCAAAGGAGAGCAAGGTTTGCGCTTTAGTGATGGCCATATACTGCTAGAGCAATATTTCACAAGTTATTTAACCACTTTTGTTTTGTTTTGATTTTCTTATTTGTAATTTGAAGATAATGGTAATGATTGGCAGTAAGATCAAATGATGAATACAAGTATTCAATTAAAGCAGTGCCTTGCATGAGATGAGTTGCAAAAAAAAATGTAGCTATGCTTATTCATGATGATTAGAGTCCATTAGCAAGAGTAGTGATATGTGTAACCACAATATTTCACTGAAAATTTGGAGGATAATGGGATTGCATACAGTTGCATAGTTAATGAAAAGCTTTGTCAAGGAAATTACATATGTTCTGATTTTCAAAACTAATTTATTGTGACAAAACAGTTAATTTCTTATATTAAAAAAAATAAATAGATTTGATGTGCCTCAGTCACAGTTTTCTTGGTTATCTAAATATGATAATTTCCTCAAATGAACTTTTTAAATGGTAAAATATTAAACAAGCTAAGGGATTTTACTAAGTAATGTTAAACAATTTGTATCCCATTCCTAGTCTAGGAAATCCTGCTTGTCCAAACCAGGGATGAGCATGCTATAGTTATAAAATTAAAAATTTTTAAGTGGTAATAAATAGCTAATGAAATGTGAAGCACATTTCCTGCCTTATTGAACCAACATTAAACATTACCTAAGAATAGAAACCTTAACTACAGCCCATACAATCCATACAATTCTTCTGTCATAGGAGCTTTAATCAACCATTCTGTGTCCATCAGGTATTTCACAAAAACACTAATGCGGCTTTCTATACAATTGTCCTTCCTGATCTCATTAGAGTGGATGTATCTAGAAATTATAGAGCCGGCATGCTTCTTCCAGTCCCCCAGACACTAACATAGTGCTTGGATTTTAGATGACATGCATCATTACAAAAAGTTTTCAGTTCCCTATCCATTCATTCACATTCCTGAAATAAAACCTTCATTTAGGACTGTTCTGCAGAGATATTAATGTAACATTAAACAAGGAACTTAGTTTTGTTTTTTAACATGAAATGCCATGGACAGATAGAAGCCTTTTTTGAAAGGGGTAGTAAGTATATGAACTTTCATTCATCTGTACTATGTGCTGTGACCAAGAACATCTTGCAGATGAAAGAATCAATATTTTTTGAGCTGGAGACTTAAGTCTGCAATGTAAAAAGAAACAAAAAATCATACAAACAAAAAAGCATTACTGGAGTGCAGTATTTTGAAGCAAAAAGAAAAAGGGAGGGAAAAAAGCTTCTCTAAAACATTAATATAATTATTTTTTCTTTTCCAAGAATACTTGTTGACATTGTTAACAGCATTATTGAGAATCAACAGTATCCTAACTAGGGTATTGAGAAAATAAGATTAATGTAAAAAATGCAATAGAAACAAAATCTCGAAGTTATTATATAATTACACAAGAAGGAGAGTGATTACTTTTATACCAATAAATAAATAAATAAATAAAACTCTTTTTGAGATTAACATTTCCAAAGGAACTGAATCTCTAAAAGGATTTGTTTCCCAAACTCATAAGTGGATTAAGCCATGGGAAGTGTAAAAGTACATATTTTTCCTGCCTATAAAATATGTTTTACAAGATAGACCCAGGATGGATATGGCAAATTTTTAAGAAAAATACAAGTGTGGGATTTTCATGTTACTTGTCTAAGTCTCTCTACCTTACTCCTTCTCTTCCTCCCTCCTCTCCTCCCCTCATCTCTTTCACACACGCACAGGCACACACACACACACACACACACACACTTGATTCAAAATATTCAGAATGTATTCTTTTATTGGTTTTATCCACCACTTTATTCACATTTTTATCATGTTACTTGTTTATTCTCCTGTTATCTTTTATCTTATTATTTTTTAAAATATATTTTTATTGATTTCAGAGAGGAAGAGAAAAGGAGAGAGAGAATCACTGATAGGCTGCCTCCTGCATGTCCCACACTGGGGATCAAGCCCACAACCTGGGCATGTGCCCTGACCTGGAATTGAACCATGACCTCCTGGTTCATAGGCGGGTGCTCAACCACTGAGCCAGCCCGGTCGGCTCTTAGCTCATTTTTTTTAAAAAATATATTTTATTGATTTCTTACAGAGAGGAAGGGAGAGGGATAGAGAGTTAGAAACATCGATGAGAGAGAAACATCGATCAGCTGCCTCCTGCACACTCCCCACTGGGCATGTGTCTGCAACCAAGGTACATGCCCTTGACCGGAATCGAACCTGGGACCCCTGAGTCCGCAGGCTGATGCTCTATCCATTGAGCCAAACCGGTCAGGGCTCTTAGCTCATTTTTTATTACTAGTTTCTTTGTGTCTAACATGCTCTTCTCTGTTATAATCAGAACCTGGAACTCAGGATTAGTGAGAGAGTGCTCCATAACTCTCAGCCACTCCAACACACAGCTGTGTCAAGAAATTCTCAAAGAATCAGGAGTAGAAATAAGTTTATGATCTGGTATAATGAATAATTATCCAGATATTCCCATACTGATTTTGCCATAACTTCTATTTCCATAGAAGTTATGAAAGACACACAGAAGTCATAAGAGATGAATCACTCTGAGGAGAAAAAAAACTACACTCACCATTTAAATCAGTCACTTATTCCCAGGTATCCCTGAAACTTCCTTGTTCCTCTCAACAACTTTTTCAAAAAAAGAAATTAAATATTTTATTCTCAGTGAGCTATGAATCATTTAAAATAGATAATCTGTAAAGATTGTCAACAGCCAAGTGATATGAATGGTAAGACTCTGGGAGTTGCAGGTGTTAGCAGCTGGATGAGACATCAGACAAGCCTCCGGATGATGGGCCCTCTGGAGGGAGCTAAACTTTGCCCACTCCCAGGCAGGAGAGTGACAGAAAAATATGCCTAAACACTCTTCTCAGGTATTCCACCTGTACCTGTTCTCCAAAGACATTTCACTTGCCTGCCCAGAAAGTCACATCTCAAAATGCTTTCTTAGATAGCATTTAGTTATCCCAAAAGGTTGTAATGCTCTTGTCTGTGTACTGAGAACATTCTGGGAGGAGATATTTTACTCGAAGATCAATATTAACTTTTGCCATGATCAGTACTCTATTGAATTTCCTTGCCATTTACTTTAGGTTTAGTTTGAAATGTCCTAGTGACATCAAATAATTTAGTGAACTTAACAACCAAGTCATGGTACCTTGGTAAAAATCAGCTGCAATTTGTGAATGTATGTCAAAGCCTAGAGGACACTGACTGTTGAAGCAGGTGGTTTTTCTTATAATGACAATCGTGTAGAGTCACAGCAGTTTTTTATAGATTGTTAACTATTTTAATAGTATTTTACATTAGTTTCATGTGCACAGCATTGTAGTTACACAATCATATAATTTACAAAATTATCTCCCCACCTGGGTACTATATTTCAAGTACCCGCCTGGCATTATGCATAAGTATTACAGTGCTAGAGGCCCATTGCAGGAAGATTCCTGCAAGAATAGGGCTTTGCTCCCACCTCTGCTGCCTCGGCTCCCTCCCGCCTCCCACCGCCCGCCGCCTCCTGCTGCCCGCCACCTCCTGCTGCCCGCCACCTCCTGCCTCCTGCCGCCCACCGTGCCCCAGCTCCGCTCCTGCCTCCCACCTCCGTCGCCTTGGCTCCATTCCTGTCTCTGCTGCCTCTATTTTGCTCCCTTCTGCAGCACTTGGCTTCCTTCTATGTTGTCTTCAGTCTTTGCTCCCAGCTGGTATATGCAAATTAACTGCCATCTTGGTTAGGTTAGTTTGCACATAGTCACTCTGATTGGCTGGTGGGCGTAGCAAAGGTACGGTCAATTAGCATCTTTGTCTTTTATTAGTGTAGATTATTAATGATATTTTCTGTGCTGTATTTTACATCCTCATGACTATTCATGACTACCAATTTGTACTTAATCCCTTCACCTTTTCTTATCCAGACCCCCAAATTCATAGCTCTGGCAACCATGCCTTTGTTCTTATCGTTTCTGAGTTTGTTTCTATTTTGTTTGCTCATTTTTTTGTTGTTCTTTGGATTCCACATATAAGTAAATCCTATGGTATTTGTTTTCCTCTGTTTGACTTATTTCATTAGCATAATACCCTCTAGGTCTGTACATACTGTCACAAATGGTAATATGTCATTTATTTTTTTATGGCTGAGCAATGTTCTATTGTGTATATGTACCACACTTTTTTATCCACTTGTCTATTGGTGGGCAATTGGGTTGCTTCCAGAGTCACAGTATTTTTAACAAATCGAATCATTTCTACACATCTCATTTTGCCTGACCCTCAAAATAACCTTGTTAAGAAAAGAATGGATACCTGGACTTTTCAGAACCAGAAAACGTTCTTATGGCAAGCAAAGTGGTCCATCATCTTTATATTGTTAGTCATTGCGCAGTGGGAACTGGAGTGAGGGAACCTTGGCCAGAACCAAGAGAGCATGTTGGGTTCCTTTCCTGAATCTCCAACCACATCTCGTACCATCCTTTTCTTTCTCATTAAGATCAAGTTGCTTAGTAGCACAATTTTCTTTTCTTTTTTTATATATTTTTATTTATTTCAGAGACGAAGGGAGAGGGAGAGAGAGAGAAATATCAGTGATGGAAGAGAATCATTGATTGGATGCCTCCTGCATGCCCCCCAATGGGGATTGAGCCCACAACCCAGGCATGTGCCCTGACCCCCTGACCAGGAATTGAACCATGACCTCCTGGTTTGATCGATGCTCAAACACTGAGGCACACCAGCTGGGCCAGCACCATTTTCTTAAAAGTGTTTCTTTCTATCCTCAATGAATGTGCACCTGTGGTTCCTAATATATTCTTGGGATCTTTTATTTTTTTTGTTATCCTGACTGGATCTTTGTATTTTTCAGGTGTCAGCCTAATAATAATTTTCATAGAGAAGCCTTCTCTTCCCACCTTTCTCTCACCCTTGGCCAAGTGTTTTCTTCTCATATTATCTTACTCTTTTCCTTAAATCCTTAATTTATTTTCAGATACCTTTTCAATGTTTATTGCCACCCTGTTCTAAAAGCTCCCAGGATTCTAGGTCAACATTTTCCTCACCATTGCGTAAAAGCACCCCATGTACAGCACAATACTTGAGACCGTAAATGCATACAAAATATAAATGAATGAATGAATAAATCTAGATATTATTTTCATCCTCATATTAATTTTCATATGTTATTTTGTATCCACTATATGAAAACAAGGTTTTGAAATAACGCCTCTTTTTGTTGGTGAGATATATATGTTTCTCCTCTTTTATTAAATGTTATTTTATATGTGTCCTGTTATTTCTCTAGTTCTTCATTTTTTCTTCCTGAAATTACAGTTTTATTTGATGAATTATGGAAGAAAATGATCCACTACTTTCTTTTTGGCATGGGTGACTAGATGCTAGATCTACCTGAACTTCTACAAAGCTCAGTTCCTCCCTAGACATCTTTCACTGTGATGAAATCCAGAGCTATCACAATGAAAACCAATCAGATTTTTCTCACTAGCTAGATATATGGTTGTTGCAAGGGACATATGTAAATAAACATTTATGATTCTTGGTCCAAATCCACTTTGTTTACCTACAGGATACCATGGAAAAAATCAGCATATAGAGCTACATTTGCCTTCCAGACCTTCTACAGTTGACAGGAAAACAGAAAATAAGCATATAACTCTGTGAATAACATAATTTCAGATAGTAATGCATATGCTCTTTACTTGAATTGTGTATTACATTCATAGATTTTACATCATTTTGTATTTTTGCATGAGATTTTCTATGCAGAAACCAAGTATTCTCAATTTGAAGGTTAGTATATGTCCCTAGGCAATCAATAAATACTTGCTAAAACATACACACACAATTCCAGCAAGCCTTTTTTAAATTGTTTTGTAAGGTTATATCCCCAAATGTGAAGTATTATTTTCCCAAACCTGGTATTTAAAGGTTCATTTGGTTTAGGTGATTGATGGTCACAAAAGAATCACAGAAGTGCTAGTACCCCCCAGTGGACATAAAGAAGAGGTGTCTGAAAGATGAAGAATAGCCCTAGCCAGTTTTGCTCAGTGGGTAGAGCATCAGCCTGCAGACTGAAGGGTCCAAGGTTCAGTTCAGGTCAAGGGCACATGATCGGGTTGTGGGCTCAATCCCCAGTAGGGGGTATGCAAGAGGTAGCCAATCAATGATTCATTCTCATCATTGATGTCTCTCTCTCTCTCTCCCTCCCCTTCCTCTCTGACATAAATGAAAGTATATATTTTTAAAAAATGATGGAGAATAAAGTTTTCAGAGGATCTCTATAAAATTGTCAAGTTAACTTGGAGTGCATTTTCATAGTCAATAACTTTACAAGAAGATATATTTAGATGAAATTCTTTTTCTATGCTTTCTTCTATTAGTATAAGTCTATGCTGGATTTAAATAAAGCAATGAAGCAGAAATAATATATAAATATAGGAAGAATTGCATTATCCAAAAACACCTGTTCAAATGCCTATAATTGTTAACAATAGTTTTGTCTTAGTACATTTGGGCTCCTAACAAAATACCATCAACTGGGTGGCTTATCAACAGAAATTGATTTTTCATTGTTTTGGAGGCTGAGAATTCCAAAATCATACATAGCACTGGCTGATTTGAAGTCTATTAAGGACCTGCTTCATCATTGACAGCTATCTTCTCATTGTGTCCTTACATGTTGGAAGGGGTGAGCTAGTTTTGTGGGGTCTCTTTTATAAGGTTACTAATCCCAATCATGAAGGTTCTACCCTCATAACCTAATTGCCTCCTAAAGGTTCCATGTCTTAACATCATCACCATGGGGATTAGAATTTCAAAATATAAAATTTGGGGGACACAAACATTTGACCATAGTAATTATTGCACATCGTCAAGCTGCTTTGCACTCAATCAACAACAGTGAGTTTTAAGCCTACACTGTGTGGATTTGCATGCATAGCTAAGATAAGGTTTGTATAAAAGTTAAGCTCAATTGTTACTTTTGAAACTCTAGGCATTTCTAAGATAATAATTGCCCATAGAGATTAGAGATGGACAAACAGTTAGAATTAGAGCAAAATAGCAATTTGTGAGAGAATAAGAGGGCTAGAGAAACAAGTGAGACATGTATTCCAGGTAGAATTTTTAAACGTTTGAAAGCAGATCTCTACACAACAAAACATGTATGTTAAGTCAATGTGGTCAGAAGAAACATTTTTAATATCTGGAGGCATAGCAAGTAACCCTTGTGATAGGAGAGTGAGGTCCTTATATTTCTTTATTCTCTGAGAAAAGCAAGAAGAATGTGGCTAAAGACAGAAGCATTTTTTCTAAATATGATTCTTCTTAGGTAGGTCATACTTTAAACTATCAAATGTAAGCTTTCTTCATAAAATCGTAGGTCTCTTTGAATCTGATGGATTGGAGAGAGTGATCTTTCCAATGAAGTTGGATGAATTGGGAAGTGTTCTATTTAAGGCTAGAAGACCAAGGTGCCATTTCCAACCTTCACGCATCCAAGGGTCTGAAGATGTCCTGTGTCTCCTAGCTACTCCTACTGTGCTTTGAGGACCAGAGGCTCTGGCAACCCAGAAGCTTTTGGAAATTCGCACTCTCAGGTGGTTCAGTAGATATAATGAATCAGACTCTATAGTTAAACACGATTCCCAGGGGATTTGTTTGCACTTTAAGCACTGAGAAGCACTGCTATTAGACATGCTATTTTTAAAGTACTGAAGCATAGAGAAGCACATATTTTAGGCAGAGAAACCTAAAATTAAAGCCCAGTTTTTGACAGAAAGGCATGAAATTAAAATTTTATTTCATTGTTTACAACTCAGTGATTTTTGCAGAAAACCTAATACTACCTCAAATAGTAATAATAATTTCAATAATGCCTATAAAGTAGTAACAATAATACAACTTTGTCAATTACTCTGTTAACACCTTTAAAATTATTATGTGCACTAACTTTTAATGTAAGAACCTAATGAAGCAAGTGTTTTTTACCTGGGCTTAGAAAGGTGAAGTGACTTGCTCTAGGTTACTTGACTTACTCATTAGAGGGTTTAAATCTAACCCCAATTTATTTATAGTCGAAGCTCTATACCATTTCCCTTCTAAACCAAATTTCTCATATATAAAGTTGGAATGATATCTTGTAGGATTGTTTTGATGATAATATGGTAAAATACCAAAGGTAGTAACAAATGTTTGTTTCCTTCCTTTTTAATAACATTTTCCCAGCATGATGACTACTAGTTCTTTAAATAAATGACTGCATGAACAAATCTAACCCTAAACTTTAAAGACTTAAATGATCTAAAAGTAGAAATAAAATTAGCTGAATTCAACCAAACTGTTTTTAGCAAGTTATTTTAAAAATGCTTATTTAACAAATAACTAATGGTAGGATAAAATGTGCAATTTGATTTTGAATATGTACACATATTTATAAATATATATATAGTGAGTAACATAGACACAGTACAACAAGAAAACGTGAACCTTATTATTTTAAAAAACAAATCAGTAGTATTCATATTTTAACTCCTTTAGAGACACACACACACACACACACACACACACACACACACACACACACGTGCACGACCTTGTACATTTGAAATCCTATAGAGATGGAAATTTAGTTTTGTAAATGAAGTCACTTTAAGGTAATTTTTCGATAATATA
>NW_005873363.1:0-11566 GCF_000147115.1 Myotis lucifugus
CCACCACGGGCTGTGCCCTGAGCACTGAGTCACGGGGAGATCTGATCGTGGGCAGCACCGGGCACTCCCCTGCCGGCGTATGGCCCAGCGCACACGTAGGCCTGTGAGGAGCCGCGGACCATGGTGCTGAGTGGTGCGGGCAGCTGTGCACGAGGGCACATACTTGTGTGTCTACACATAGAAAAGGCGCCCTGAAATCATGCTACAAAAATGAGCAGTGGGATGCTCGCAGAGGGCACTGACCGTACATGGAGCTGGTGAGTCAGTGAGGAATGGCGAGCGGCCAGGAGGAGTAGGGCATGGCTGTGCGCACTGTAGACTTTACAATACGGATCCGGAGCGTCACCGCACACACAGGTGATGCGTTGCTGCGAGACGTTGCTCTGAGGGCTACCATGTCCCTAGGTCAGGGGTGGGCAAACTTTTTGACTCGAGGGCCACAATGGGTTCTTAAAGTGGACCGGAGGGCCGGAACAAAAGCATGGATGGAGTGTTTGTGTGAACTAATATAAATTCAAAGTAAACATCATTACATGAAAGGGTACGGTCTTTTTTTTTCTTAGTTTTATTCATTTCAAATGGGCCGGATGCGGCCCGCGGGCGGTAGTTTGCCCACGGCTGCCCTAGGTCCTAGGAATTTTTCGGGTCCATGAGAGCGCATGGGGCCACCTGGACAGTGTGCGGTCTGACGTTGACTGAAGCCGTGTTGTGCGCACATGGCTGTACATTATTGCTACTTGCTGATACACATTTTAAAGGTGATGTCCAAGAGGAAAACTAAAGCAATCGAATTCCTGGCTGTGTCTTTCGGGATTTCTGGAATTAGATCTATTGGATGGCGCAGTGAGATAACTTAGAACCTGCACTTCCATTAAACTGTTCCCTCCGGTTCTCGTTTAGTTGATTTGCGGAACTCCTGTGAGCATCTGGAGACAGGATCTGTATCCCTAAGACATGAGTAAAGAGGTCAATCCTTTTGCTTCTCACTGAGGAGCATTAGGGGTTTCTTATATAAATGTTCCTCTGTGGAATAGGTCCTCTGCTGCTAACACATCTGTTTAAAAGGTATTGTACATTGTCCGGACAGCATGGCTCAGTGGCTGAGCATCGACCTATGAACCAGGAGGTCACCGTTGGATTCCCGCTGAGGGCACGTGCCCGGGTTGCAGGCTCGTCCCCAGTGTGGGGCCTGCCAATCCATGATCCTCTTTCATCATTGATGTTTCTATCTCTTTCTTCTTTCTTCTCTGAAATCAAGAAAAATATATTTAAAAAAAGAATAATGAAAACGCACACATAAAAACAATCATACATGGAACAGAAATAGCACGGCACCCCGCGTGGCCGGCGATGTGAGCTGTGACAGACAGCGGGCTCTCTTGGCTGTCCTCCTGTCCCGGGAACGCTGGCAGCCTGTGTCCTCAGAATTTCACTCTCAGGAGCTTCTTTTTTGCCTCCATTTTCTTTTTCTCACGAGGAAAACAGAGAAGTACATTTCACCTGGGCGGGCTACTTCCCTCTTTCGACAGAAGCCTCGGAGGTTCACCACTCGGGTAGGAAGCTTCTGACACACTTGGCCGCAGGAGAGCAGGCACCCGGGAGACAGCACCTGACTTTCTTTCCTTGTGTACGTCCCTCTCCTGGGGGATGGGTGTGGATCTGAGGTGCCAGGGGACAAATCTGTTGTCCTTCTCATCTCTGCCAGCCGCTGGGAAGTAAGCATTAGTCCAGGCCCTCCTGGTCTGGCTGCTTTCTCAGCCTTCTGGGGAACTTCAGTGAGAAAAAGGTCCGATGGGAAAAGGCACCTCTGAAGAGATGGAAGCTGATTGATCACAGGGAGAAGCGTCCCTCACATCTGCCCAGTCCCCCGCCCAGGCTCTGCCCCGTGGGAGAGGCACCCAGCGGCGAGCATGCTTTGGGCTGCTCACCATGTATTCCTTGAAAATGCAAGTTGTGTGAAACGGACAGCACTTCATTTCACCCGGATGAGGAAGCCATGTGAGCAAAGGCCCGTCTGGTTCTGACGGGTTTAACTAAGTGAACTCATGACAGCACCGAGGGTGTTTGAGGACCTCAAGCCGTGACCCGCCTCCGGAACCGAGCTCAGCAGTTCTGCCAGGTGCACACGTGGTCCCAGGACATTACCTTAAAGTCCAGTGGGACCCCTTTTCCTGAACCGCACGGGTGGGAATATTCTAGAAACATCTGCGTGAACACAAACAGAGGTGAGGCCCTGGGCAGGAGGAGGGCATTGCTGAGAGCGGGGGTGGGGGGGGGGTGAGCAGGGCTGCACTCCCGAGCTTCGGGAAGTGCCCTCTGCAGGTGACCCACCTTCCCCCCCCCCGCCCCCCCCCCAGAACATCCAGCCTCAGGGGACAGAGAAGGGAGGTTCCCCCGTCACCCAGGCCTGCTCGCTCTGCACTGGGATGTGGAGCCTGCAGCTTATACTTTTAACCGTTCTGAGTTTTATCCTTTAATCATCTATTTTTATTTTTTTTCTGTACTAAGCTCTAGTGTGAGGCTCTCAATGGTCCTTCCGTTTGAATGACTTTGCAGGACTGTTTTTCCTAATATGCTCTGTGTATTCACGTACACAGGACGGACCATGCCCACGAGTGTGAACATAGTAAACCTGGAAGGTGGGTCTGTGTTCACTTCACGTCGACAGAGCAGCCGCCTGCTGGGCCCCGGGACAGACTCTCCCCCCCTCAGCCAGCACGGGACGCGGTGCCTCTATGATCATGACACTGAGTAATTGACAGCCCGCAGACAGAAGTTGTCCTCAGCCTCAGGCTCCCCTGCACTCTGGCAGTTCTCACCACGTATTCCCTTCTGAACCTGCCTAGAGCGCTGCGTGGACACCTGCCTGTTTCCATCCCAGTCTCTATCCGATATGGATTACATTTCCTCCCTGACTGAGTTTGAGGGGTGATTACTCAGACCAGAAACTCTCTCTCTTACTGAGACTGCTGCGGGCGTTTGCCTCAGAGAACCATCCCTCTCTCCACTCCTGCTGTTTAAGGCTGTCGGCAGGGAGCCCGTGCCCAGAATTTCAGCGTGTGAGGCCAGCCACCATCCTCATCTTCCCTTTATTATAATAATTTTTCATTTAGAAAGTACATCTTGTCTTTATATCTCCCTCTTAAATGTGTGTTCCTGTCCTCACGCCCCTAAGGGAAACCAGGAACACACTATGTTCGATGCCATCTGAAATTCGGAGATGATGGCTCACCCACGACGCGGGTTCTGTGATTTTCTGTCTCCCGTTGTCTAATGACACAAGACACGGCGGCTACAGAAGTGAGAACAGAAAGACTTGACTAGATTTTTGGTCAGAATCATAAAAACATTGCTAACAGGTAAACTGTCTTAGAAATATAAAAATTGGTTCTCTCAAGTTTGTTTTTATTAAAACATGTTTACTCACAAGTTCCTTATGAAACATTGCAAAGTGTAAACCAAAATACCATGTAAACACCCCGCCTGGGAGTATCTATTGAGCACCTCCCATAGGACAAACACTATTCTAGGATCTAAGGAGCAGCAACGAACAGGACAGGGAAACTCCTGTCCCGGAACTTGCAGATCAATGCTGTAAACTGAATGTTTCTAAGGACCAGGATTCTTGCTCAATGACTGAGGATTATAGAAAAAAAAAAGAGAATGTCTCATGTTGTAAAACATCTTTTCAAGCTGTGTGGGGCTAAAAGCATTAATATTTTCCCCCACCTTCTAAGTTCTAGTGGGTCAATAATGAAATTAACAAAGGCAAGTGGAAAGGAGAACAATCCACATTTTAGTACATGTGCATGGAGAATTCACATGAGCGTGAAAATCCCAAAGACATGAGGCAGCATCGGGGTCTAAGACATGTTTAGAGAAAAAGAAAAAGGAGGGGCAGCGGGGGATAGATTTCAGAAGCGAGAATGGTGATTCGCAGGCAGCTGAGGAAGACAGAACCCAGGCAGCGGGAACACTCCGGCGGGGCAGCTCAGAGACAGGCACCCAGGGCGGCCCAGCCGCAGCCCAGAGTCTTCCCCACTGGTTCTGGGACGAGGAGTCTCAGGTCCTTAAGCAAGAACCCCTTCCCGAGGCAGGGTCCGTCCAATCTCCAGGCAGGAACGGTCTGAGGTCAACGGCTCCTTCTGAGTCTTGGTTCTTAGCAAACATCTTCAAATCACTCATCCCCAAAGGGCAGCCTCCAGGTGGCAAGACTCTGGACCCTCCCAGTCCTGCCTTTGACCCTCTGAGTAGTTACACATTCAGAAGCCACGTTGGCAGATGGCTCCATATTTCATTGATCCATTCACTCCTGGAAATACATCCGTCCAGGTAAGCCCTTGAGTCTCATTTCAGGAGGCGGCTATATATACGGCTCCCAGTGGAGACCTAGATTGTGTAAATAAGCAATCGGGTATTTAGTAAGAGGTACATCTATGAAAAAAAAAGGAAAATAAAAAGATCAATCATTGGAACAGACCACAGACTTGGTTTCTGGGTTCTGAAGAAAGCAATCAAGTAATCTCTAGATGTCTCTCTTGAATCATCTTCAGATGGAGTGAAAGCAGGCAGTGACAATCTGACAGATATGATCTTTTTTTCATATATACCAGTGTATATATATTTTTATTGATTTCAGAGAGGAAGGGAGAAGGAGAGAGAGATAGAAACATCAATGATGAGAATCACTGATTGGCGATTGGCTGCCTCCTTTACGCCCCACACTGGGGATGGATCCCACAACCCAGGCCTGTGCCCTGTCCGGGAATTGAACACTGACCTCCTGGTTCATAGGTTAGTGCTCAACTAGTGAGCCAAGCCAGCTGGGCTAGACTACTGATTTGAAGTTTGTCTCTGAGGATGTCATCTGGTGCTCAGACAAGCTCTGCATGACTTAAAAAGTGTCAGTTGTCTGAGATTAAGAATGACCTGTGCTGAAGATTTCTCTGACATTTATATCAAGTCATTTCGTTGCCATCAGAAGTTTGTCAGACATGCAGAGAATATATCACTAGGAAATGATATCAAATTGCTCATTTATTCGAGAGAATAGTGAAAGGAATCAAACTTGAATGTAGGTCAGCAAAGCTTCAGTTCTCAGGATGGGGAAGGCTGTTTTCCTAAGTATTCAAAACCTGATTAAGACAACACAGAAAACTGTTCTAATAAAACATGAAAGCTTTGTTTTCTAGGGAGAAAACTTTTCATAGTATCTTATCAAGAGTAAAACAATAAGTACAAAGAAAACTTTGTCTTTTCAACAGACTAAACATACAAAAACCAAACTCTAATTCTGTATCAGCTTACTTTGGATATTTACATCAATTTTCTTATATTTGTTTCAATCTTAATCAGCTTAACCATATGTACAATTTTATTTCTTAAGATTTCTCTTCACAAACCTAAAACTTTCCTAGTCCCTTTTAGTTTTCCTTTTCTTAGCTTATTTGGAAATAACCAACTTCAGAACAATCATTTTCTTTTAATTTCCTCTAAAGATGTATCTCCACACCTTATACCTTCTCTTACCCCCCCCAAAATACAATTTTGTTCTATCTTAATTAGAATGCTTAACCCTTAAAAACCTTAATTTCTAGTGACAACTAAAAAGTAAGCAATTAGTGTTCTTGAGATTGGCAAATTTATGAATACATTTTGTAACTTCTAGAAATTTAGGTTCTTTAATTGGCAAATATATTCACAATTTTTTAAGAAACATTTTAAAATAAAGTACAAGACATAACTGGTCCAAGTTTATCTTTTAGTTTCTCTGTAAAGATTCAGTATTTTATGTGAAGTCAAACTATCTAGATGATCAAAAATTTTACCATTTACCTTGGTAAAACTCTAAGGTTTCAAGTTACCAAAAGAATTTCTTAAAAATTTGGCTACAATCCTCTGACCTAAGGGTTTTGTTTCCTCCCATTCTTTGTCTGGGAATTATTAAGAACTAAAACTTTTTTTCTGAGAAGACATGACATCAATTTCAGAGAAATCCCCACAACTGTTCATGTTTAAACAAGCCACCTGAGAATTTCCCTGAGACCCTGATGACATTGCCAGTGACATTCAAACATCAAATCAGTGTCATCTATCAGGTGGTCTCTGCCTGCCTTCATTCGGCAAAAGAACCGAGCCTCACTTCTAGAAACCTCTCAACGGACAGCCTTATAGATCCCCAAACTGGTTCTTAATTTGCTCTGATCCTTAACCTTTTTTTTTTTTAATGTTTTCATAGACATAACCCTTACTAAATACCTGATTATTTGCTTACACGATACTGGCCATACTGATCTCACTTTGGGAGCCTACCACCTCCTGAAAGGAGACTCAGCAATTTACCTGAACTGGCTTATTTTCAGGACGGAATAATCGCATTAATGAAATACGGAGCTGTCTACTAGCTTAGCTTCTGGAATGTGAAACATTTAAAGTTTCCAAGAGGGGGTTGAAGGGAGCTCCAGTGTTGCCTTTCTGAAGTTGTCACAAGACAGGGACTGGGATGGAGGAGAGCCTGTCCCGGCACAGTCTGGAATGTGTGGGTTCTTGACTTCCTGTAGGGATTCCATGACGTGAGTCTCTGTGATTTTGAGAGTATGTTCATTAAAGCTGGGACTGTGAAACAAAGGAAGGGCTGAAGATAGAAGAGGAAGAACACGGAATGAGGAGTGATCCACACTGGGCTGTGTGGCCTCAGGAAAGGAGTCACAGAGGCTAAATGAGAGTCCTTAGAGACGCAAGTTAGTGCAGAACAAGCAGCTGCTGCCTGCTGCTCCCCTGGTTACAAGTCTCCTGGGCACCCCTAGAGTTTAGGAGAAGGAGAGTAAACATAGGAGCCTGAGAAAAGGGGGGCATGGGCGTGCTCCAGGGAGAGTGTGAGCTGGGTCCTCGTCTTGACAGTTCTTACCTGTTTTCTAAAGGCGGGACTTTGAGGAGGTTTCAGGGGAGGGTCTTCACGGAATATTCAACAGCTTTCCAGGTGTGTCCCTCAATACGCCAGTGCATCCAATGGGCCTACACGGGAGTCTGGCTTCCTTCGCCAGGCAGCTTCACTGCTTCACTGTTATCTTGGGATTGTCCGGCTCTAGTTGGGTTTTTGTTCTTTATTCCCCTGACTTCATCGTTCTGGGGTTTGGCTGGCACTAGGGGCGCTAACTGGGCCTCTGATATTTCCCTCCTTTGCAAGGCTGGGGAGGAGAGGTATAGACCATCTGCTCCTCCGAGCCCTTGGAAGATCTGGTGGTTTATTAGCAGGCTGTCGACTCCTCGGCTTGTTTAATTATCCTGCCTCAGCTTCCCTCATTCCACTGACCAAGGAGACTCCCTGGCTTCTTCCTGTCCTGCCCTAACGCTGCCCTTCTGGGGAATTGAGTTTAGGCTGTTTATTAAGGAACAAGACTCAGAAAGAGCCTCTGACCACCACTGCTTTCCTGCCCTGGGGACCTGAGCAGAGAAACCTGATGTCGGAAGGCAGCCTGGGCTTCAGCACCTTAGAAATCTGCTCTGTTGCGTGCGCTCCAAGCCTGTTGGCTCGATGCCTTCTGTGCCCCGTGGCTTCTGAGCTGCCCAGCAAGAACGTCCCTGCCACGTACGTGCTGCTCTGTCTCACGTCCTGGAACCACCCGTTCTCACTCTTACGGTCGAATAACCTGGACCCCCTTTCCTCCTTTGTCCAAAAATGCCTGATATATCCGGTGTCACTGCCCACTGTCCTTGAATTTTCACGCCTGTGAATTCTCCTTGCTCATGTATTCAACATTGATGTTCTCCTGTGAATCTGTCTCTGTTAATTACTTTCTGGCCCAGCTAGAATAACTTGGAAAGTGGGAGGAAAAGCCATCATGTATTTTGTAGTTACCTCCCTACTATTCTCTCTTTTATAAATGATTATTTTAATTGTGAAACAATCATCCCAAGTAGCTATTATTACTATTTTAATTTCAAAGGAATCAGAACAATGGAACGCTTCATTCAGCGGGGCAGAATTTAGCACGTACAGAGGGTAAGGAGCAGTGCGTAGCATAAGCCCACGTCTGTGCGAATCCCTTGTCTGTCATCTTCTTAGGTTACACCGCGTTAGAAAGTGGAGAGGAAATGGCGTTCCGATGCCCATTGGCAAGGGCTGGCATCATGAAAGTCACTTCATATTCTCCCCTCTTTCATCGCGTGTTATCTTTCTGGCCCAAGGACTGAGGTCAGAAGTGTCTGCTGGGTTGAAGTGCTTGTTAATAGGATGACATTGGAATGGAATCGACATCGTCAGGAATAGCAAGGACACGGTAGCACTCTGAATACCATCTTCCTGCAAATTCCGTGCCGATGATTCTTTTCTTGCTCACAGAGAGCGTGGAACTAGTTGTGGTAATTGCTGCCCTCTCTCGACAGCGTGTTAGAGAAGCTAATTGATGACTCAGGAGTATTTCATGTTGGACTTGCGAGAAATCTCATCTCCAAAGATGAGTGATTCAATGTGGAGGGTGGGAGAGCCTCACCCAACAGCCAGAGCTGGTTAATGAGACGAGCCGACCGAGACCCCGTGTGTCAGGACCGCCCGTCCCTACTGTGTCAACTCCATGGAAATCAGTCACTGCCGTTTGCCTAACAATGTTTTCCGTGTTACGAGTCTCACACATAAAGTTTACACTGGTCAGAGGAATTCAAAAACTTATTTTATATTTTAAAGGTTTAAATACTTGTCCAGTTTAAAAACAACTCACACAGTACAGAACAGTGAGACAAGGAAAGAAACATCTGTTACTCTCCACCTTACTCTCCTCCAGAGGGGCCACTTGTAACTGCTTTGTGTCATTCTAGTAAATATTATATTTTCAAAATTGAAGTATTCTCCAACTTTTTAAAAGTTTGAAACATATAGAGTTTTTCCATATCACCACACAGAGATGTAACTTGCTTTCTAATATGGCTCCCTTGTACTGACCCTTGGGAAGATTCCAGGCAAGTGGAGAACGTCCTTAGAATCCTTTTGTGGAAACTGCCTCAGAATTCCTGTTGGTGTGTCTTGTCCTGGGCTGGTAGTGTCAGGCTGTTCTCTTCTCATTTCGCTCCACCAGGGGGCGCATGCTTCTGGGGCTCTGGTTCCAGTGGTTCTCAACCTTCTTAAGGCCGGGACCCTGTAGTACAGTTCCTCATGTTGTGGTGACCGCCAATTTCATTGTTACACATTGAACATAATTAAAGCACAGTGATTAATCACAAAAACAATATGTAATTATAGATGTGTTTTCCGATGGTCTGAGGCGACCCCTGTGAAAGGGTCGTTCGACCCCACAGGTTGAGAACCGCCGGGTTAGACAATCCCAGCGGAGAAAAGGAAGATGTTGGAGAAGACAGCGCTGTCCACCCCACCGCTAGCTCGGCTGTTTTCTACTCAGATATATTTGTGTTCTGATCTCCGCTGGGTCATACATTTCCAATATGATGCGCATATAATTGATAGGGTAAGTTTCCGAATGTTTAGAAAGATGACACAAGGAATAATGACCATATTAATATATAATTTCTAAGCAACATAAGATATTTAAATATTTTCAAATGAGTTGGAAAAATGAACATAGTTTTATTAGAGAAACCGAAAGAACATTTACTGATTTTTACCCTTTTGTACCCATGTTTAAGTTTCCACATTAAAAATATTGTTAGAACCTCTCAGGCAACCATCTCAAAATCAAATAAAAAAATCAAATTATTAAATGCATATAATTTTTTACCTTTTCCTCAGTTAATCTTGTTAACAGTAAAACCACTTCATCTCTATGCTCTTCATTCTTCATTCTATAAAATTGTTACTTCAGCAGAACAAAATTTACCCAGCAATTCCTACTTCAGCCTAATTACCTGAATAATTGTTACGGCCCAAAGAGACTTCGTTCTAAAATCTGAAATGTTCAATACTCAGCAGCTTGTGGTGCCAGTGGCTACTGTTTGATTGGCTTCTGATGCAGCGAGCGCTACGCTAATAAACTTCGTGTGGGCCTCACGGGTCCCCACAATCCCTTCACCCAGAAGAGGGGATGAGGGACACGGAGGCTAACTTTATTGTTTTCTTCCACAATTCTTAACAATTCTTCAGTGGTGTCTGACAGTTTACCGACCGCCAGTCGAGACAAGAAAAGCGGTGGGACGTCCTGGGTGTTAAAGATTTCCTCCATCATGAATGACCCAGAGAGCGTGGCGTTAGTGTGTGTGTGGCCTGTACTGGAGACACATAAAAGGATACGCAGAGTTAAATAAACATACTCCTGACATAGACCCAGCGTTGCAGCTTCGAAGGCGTTCTCGTTGAACAGGGGCGGGAGGTCGGAGTAAAAAGTGGTCAAGGTTTGTGTCTTCGTCTCTCCTATAAAAGGGCCATCTCTGGGCCAGATGGATCGTGTAGGTGGCTCCCAGCTGCTCCCATTAGGAAACTCTGGAAGTTTCCCTGGAGTGATTTAGAAAGTGTGTGGAACATTCTGGAGGGCGGGACTATGGTGAACAGGAGGCAGACAACTGGGCAGTCGAACAGTCTTGCCCTCTGATTCCAAACATTTGCCAAGAGGAAGGAAGTCGCCGCTTCCTCTGGCTTCAGCGCAGCAGCACCTGCAGCTGAGAGAGGCGAGTTCCGTGGGTTAGCTAGTCCCTCTGTGCACATGCAGATCCCACGCGCCGAGAGCCCCAGGGACACCCGGGTTTATAAGCGATGTTACCCCACGGCCAGTGAACAGTCAGCAGTAATACTGATGAGGATGGACTGCTCATTTGGGCTGCTTCGGATCTGCTTAAAACTTATTAGAGAACAAATTGTAGATTGAAATAAAAGGTTTTGGTACTAGGAATAAATTTGTCTTCACTCAATTTTGCCAGTTCTTTAAAGAATGATTTAAAAAGAGTTTAGCCCGGCTGGTGTTGCTCAGTGGTTGAGCATCGATCTATGAACCAGGACGTTACATGTTCCATTTCTGGTCAAGGGCACATGCCCGGGTTGTGGGCTCCATCCCAGCTGTGGGGCATGTAGGTGGAAGGCAGCCGATCGATGATTCTCTCTCATCATTGATATTTCTCTCTCTCTTTCCCTTCCTCTCCGAAATCAATAAAAATATATTTTAAAAATGAATAAGTAATAAATAGAGATTACTTTCAAAAGTGCTTCAAAACTTTCCATGAGCTTCAAGTGCCTTGATTCAGTGTAAAGCAGAAGCAGATATATCACTTTCTTGGTGTTTGGGGGTCAATCTGGCGCTGACATCGGAAACCTGTCTCAGGTGTGCCAGCCTCCAGAGGTGGTTACAGCGTCGCCACAGGCTGGCTCTGAAGGAAGGCAGTGACCACAGAGAATGAGCACGTTCCGCTGGGACCAATGCGGTGATTACCGAGTGAGCAGCCTGGCCATTGCTGATTGCTGGTTTTTTCCTCTCAGAACACTTTTTACATATTTTGGCTTATCGGACAGTGGTGTTGGATGCCTTTAACTAGAGAGCACCCGATATTTTACATTTATTTTCATTATTTTTTTCTTTTAGCAAAGCACTACAGAATGTACTTGAAAGACCAAGGAGCATTCAAGGCTTAT
>NW_005873363.1:12183-22942 GCF_000147115.1 Myotis lucifugus
CCCCAACCCCCCAATTGTCCTGCTCTGTGGGTGACAGGGGGCAGCGCCCCAACCCCTGATAGGCCCTGCTCTGTGTGTGACAGGGGAAGGCGCCACAACCTCCACATCTGCCCTGCTCTGTTCATGACAGGGGGGAGCTCCCCAACCCCCTGATCGGCCCTGCTCTCTGTGTGACAGGGGGCAGCACCCCAACTCCATGTTCGGCCATGCTCTGTGCGTGACAGGCGTCGGCACCCCAACCCCCCGATTGACCCTGCTCTGTGCGTGTCAGGGGGCGGTGCCCCTACCCCCAGATCGGCCCTGCCCTAAGCATGACAGGGGGTGGCACCCCAACTCCCGGATCGGCCCTGCTCTGAGCCTGACCAGGGCTGCTCCTAGGGATTGGGCCTGCCTTCTGCCACCCGGGAGTGGGCATAAGCCAGCAGGTCGTTATCTCCTGAGGGGTCCCAGACTGTGAGAGGGCACAAGTGGGGCTGAGGGACACCCCCCCCCCACCAGTGCACAAATTTTTGTGCACCGGGCCTCTATTCCTTTATAATGTCCCTAGAAAAGACAGGGTGGGGTTTTTCTATCAGCACCGTCTTATAGCAATGTTCCCCAAATGCACTCCTGCGGGATTGTCCAGTATTCAAGAAGGAAAAGGTCGGGCATTTATTTTCACACAGCGCCGCATAGCCAGGCTTTCCTAACCTCTTCCTCCTCCATTCCTCACTTGTCCTATATAGTCAATCCCAAATTCATATTTCAATAGGGAGTATATTTTATTTTATTTTAAATATATTTTTATTGATTTCAGAGAGGAAGAAAGAGGGGGAGAGAGAGAAAGAGAGACATCAATGATGAGAGAGAATCATTGATCGGCTGCCTCCTTCACGCCCCCTACTGGGGATCGAGTCCGCAACCCTGGCACGTGCCCTTGACCAGAATCGAACCTGGGACCCTTCAGTCTGAAGGCTGATGCTCTATCCATGAGCCAAACCTGTAGGACAATAGGGAGTTTATTTTAGCAAAGAACATGTGCATCCAATGAGTCTTGTTAATCTATTAGTTTTTAGTTTGTATTTTGTTCATTGTTGGATACGCGTTGCTGTGAGGTTGTGTGATAGTCACAGGCATGAGAGAGCATTCCTACTCTCTTCCTTGTTCATGTAAAATGCGTGTCATTCCAAACATCTTGGTCTACGAATGGGAAGCCTGTGTTTTTTCTCTTGTAAAGGGATCTGCAAGTTGTTTAAGTTTTAGAAACACTTCCCTGGAGAACTCTTGTGACTGGGGCTAACCAGCCACCTGTTACAGAGCAGACCGGCCGGGAGGACAGGGATTGGCAGAGCCAGGGGCCTGGAGCCAGGGGCAGGGGCCTGGAGCCAGGGGCGGACCTGGCCAGGAGGGCTCTCTCTGTGTCTCGCCCGCTCTCCCAGGAAGGAGGGCCGGACGCATCCTGGTATAATTTTTGTCTTGTCGTGTCTATTTGGGAGCCAGCTGCTCAGAGCTCAGCGTGAGGCTCGGCTGCCACGCGGGCGGCAGGGTGGGCTCTTCGGGGAGTTTCCACGCTTCTGGGTCTGAGACACATTGTGAAACACTGGCTGCCTCTGGGGGGCGGTGGGGGTGCTAAGTGGGCTTTGCAGAGGGAGCAACCGTTCTGGTGGCTAATGTGGCGGCAGCTCACTGTCTATGGGGGGCAAAGGGTTAGAGCTGTGAGCGTGGGAAGTATAGTTTATTCTTGTGTTATCTTTGTGTATTATTGTACTATTTATTATTATTAATATATTTTACCCACCCTGTATATATTATATTAATGTACTAACACATTAACAAAGTGATTATAATAATTATACTAATTATATTATTATATTAATTGTATTATATTTATTCTGTTATATTTCATTATATTATATTTTATTTCATATTCTCTCTGAGTCCTGTATGATCTCTGTGACTACCCACCCACCCATCCCTATCTTTCCATCTGGTGCCTGTGCCGCCTGGATATCTTTGCCTGTGGGAGATCTATTGCTTTTTTTTTCTTGTATATCGTGTCCCAACATGTTGAAAGATTGTTAGGATAAAACTAATTTACAATCCAATTGCAAAGCCACTTTCCTGTCAGCACATATATATTTAAAATATATAAGTCACATCTTGAAGCATCTCCTTTCGTTCCCGTGGATGTTCCGGTTTGGGTGACACGCGTTTTGAGGCCCACACGCGGGGGCTGGTGTCTGAACAAACAGGAAGGCGGGGCGAGAGGCAGGGGGTGCTGCTGGGCCAGCGATAGAGACAGAGACATGATCGAGCTCACCGCGCCCTCTTCCGGGACAACGGGAAAAGTACTGACAGACTCGAGAGTCTGAAAAGCTGGTGTAATTGTTGCAAAGCACAGTTCTAATGTCCATCCCACTTCTGTTGTTAACATGTTATGTTTCTGGCAGCAATTTCAAAAAAATAACGTTCTTACCCCGGACTAAGGCATTCCTCTTGGCACGGCCGGGAGTGGAGGAGGCAGTGGGCTGGGCGCTGTCATCTGCGGGGAGAGTGCAGCCAGTTAACACGCCAGACACGGGCACAGCTCATGCTCACAGGAAGGCCACGCCAGCAGGCGTGTTGGGAAAAGTAAACTTCCAGAAAGCTTGTTCACAGGCTCTGTGAAATCAGCGCACAGTGGGGCTTTAAACATCTCTATGCTACTTATATAAACTGAGGTAATATCTCCAGGAGCAATTTTGTGGTTCTTAGCAAAACAAAGCAGAGCAGGGTAACGATTATTTAAGAACCAGCTCTGGGTAGTTGACCTCCCCAAACCAGTTTTAAGTGCAATAGAGAAAATAAAACCTTGCTGCTGGGTAGAGAAGCCTTATAGCCTCAGAGGCCAACCCCAAAGCACTGCCACCCAGAGGCTGAGCCACAACTGTCTCTTAGGTGAACATAAATATAGGCAGTCTGATTCACAAATACGGCCTGCTTTAAAATCAGGACTGTGATTTACAATACGGAGGAACAGTGTATCGCAGGGAAATTCAACACTCTCCTGAATACCTGGCAGGACTAAGGCGAGCCAGGCTGACGAGTAGAAGAACAGAAGGACCTTCACTACTGCAAATTTTTATTTCTTTTTTCGCCTTTCAACTAAGAAACCAATTTTTCTGTCTTTTTCTTCTTTTTCCATCACCTGATTTTACCCTTTTAATTACTACATTTTTATTTTTAACCAGTATTATTACTGCTACCATTTTACCATTTTTTAAAGTGCCATTTTATTTTCTCTTTATTTTATTTTGGGAGTAGTGTTCTCCATTCTATTTTCATCGTTCCTTTAGCATCAATTTTCCCCACCTCAATTTTACCGCTATGCTAAAACCCTCTTCCTCACTTTTCCCCTTTTGGTGTCCTGTTTCTCTTACCCTATTCCTGCTTTAGATTTTCCCTATTCCATCTTTTTACCCCCTGTCCAATTTCACCCTTCTTATATATCCTATTTCCAATCCACTGCTCTAAATCCTTATACAGCTATCCCTTATCCTTCTTCACTATCCAAACATTTTTTTTCTCTTATCTTTCTATTGTTTTCTTGCTGTTTGCTTGATGGTTGAATATATTGTTTTTTTGTTTGTGTGTGTGTTTTTTTTTGCTTGTTTTGTTTTGTGTTTTTCTTTTTTTTTCTTTTTTAGGACTCGTTGTGAAGTTGTTTTGCTTTTTCTTTTTCTTTTTATCTGCTGGTTTTCCCCTCCCACCCCTCCCCCACCCCCCAGCTATTTTTGTGCTTCTGTTTTCCCTTGCCTCTCTTGATATCATTGGTTGTTTGTAGTTTGCATTCATCTCCAGGGATCTGTTGCTGGAATTTGTTGGGATTAGTGGCAGTTCTATCGGAGTTTTCTCCTCATACAAATAGTCTCTTCCCCTCTTCTACTTCATTCTCTCTTTTCGCTCTTTTTTTTTTCTTTTTCTTTTTCCCCCCCTCTTTTTTTCCCAATTTCATTTTTGCACTCCGTTTTTTTTCTTTCTCATTTTTCTTTTCTATTTTCTCTTTTATCTTTTTCTCTTCTTTCCTTCTTACCCCCTAATTCTCTTAATTCGGGGGGTCACCTTTATTTGGGGTTATTGATATCGTGAATATATTTGTGTTCAGTGCCTGGTACGTTGTGCCTTGTTGTGTTGTATTTTGTGCCTTTAAATCAACGCAGCAGATCCAAGCAACAGCAGCCTCCTGATCACCACACCCTCTGTCTGAGGAACACAGCTGTAGGTGAAGCCTCCCCCCACCAGCCAGAAGAGCCACCCCAGCTGTGAACAGCACCCACCAGAGGAGCTGCTGCCAACTGAGGAGCAGCTGCTACCGCAACCACCCAAGGAGTAACCACAGCCCAAGGAGCCACTGCCACCCAGGGAGCAGCCATTGAATGACTCAACATCTAGATATGTCAGTGAGATCAAACATGGGTAGGCAAAGAAACCCCCAAAGGAAAGAAAAGGAGGACTCGCCAGAAAAGCAGCTAAGTGAGACAGAGGCATTCAACATGACAGAAAAAGAATTCAGAATAAGGGTCCTAGCATGCATAAACCGGATGGAGAAAGAAATCAACTACTTATGCAAGAAGCAAGAAGAAACAGATGAAAAAATCAATAACTTATGCAAGACCCAGAAGAAATGAAGAGCGATATAGCTGCAATAAAAAACACCATTGAAAGCATCAACAGTAGACTAGGAGAAGCGGAGGACCGAATTAGTGAATTAGAAGACAAGGAAGCAAAACACTCCCAAACTGTACTGCAATTGGAGAAAAAAATTAAAAGACAGGAGGAGAGCCTAAGGGAGCTTTGGGACAACATGAAACGAAACAACATACGAATAATAGGGGTGCCAGAACAACAGAAAGATGAACAAGGATTAGAAAACCTACTCGAAGAAATAATATCAGAAAACTTCCCTGAGGTGGGGAAGAAAAAAGTCACACAAGCACAGAGAGTCCCAAACAAGGTGAACCCAAAAAGACCCACACCAAGACACATCATAATTACCATGGCAAGTGTTCAGGACAAAGAGAGAATCTTACAGGCTGCAAGAGAGAGACGGAAAGTTACATTCAAGGGATCTCCCATTAGATTATCAAATGATTTCTCAACAGAAACACATCAGGCCAGAAAAGAATGGTCGGAAATCTACAAAGTGATGCAAAAGGACTGAACCCAAGAATACTCTATCCAGCAAGGCTATCATTCAAAATTGAAGGGGAAATAAGAAGCTTCACAGACAAAAAAAGGCTAAGGGAGTTTATCTCCACCAAGCCAGCAATGCAAGAAATGCTAAAGGGACTGGTGTAAAAAGAAAAAAGAAAAAGCTCAGAAAGAAAACAGCCACACAAAAAAAGAAATGGCTACAAACAAGTACCTTTCAATAATAACTTTAAACGTAAACGGACTAAATGCTCCAACCAAAAGACATCGAGTGGCTGAATGGATAAAAAAACATGACCCATACGTCTGCTGTCTACAAGAGACCCACCTCATTAGAAGGGATTCACACAGACTGAAAGTGAAGGGATGGAAAAATATCTTTCAGGCAAATGGAAAGGAAAAGAAAGCTGGGGTAGCAATACTTATATCGGACAAAATAGACCTCAAAGTGAAGGCCATAACAAGAGATAAGGAAGGCCACTTCATAATACTAAAGGGATCAATACAACAAAAAAATATAACGCTGGTAAACATATATGCACCCAATGCAGGAGCACCCAAATACATAAAAAAACTCCTGGAAGATATCAAAGGAGAGATCGACAAAATACAATCATAGTAGGGGACTTTAATACACCACTGATATCAATGGATAAGTCCGCTAGACAAACAATCAGCAAAGAAACAGCAATCCTAAATGACTCACTAGATCAGATGGACTTAATAGACATCTTCAGAACACTTCACCCCAAAGCTGCGGAATATACATTCCACTCAAGTGCTCATGGGACAGATTCAAAAATAGACCACATATTGGGTCACAAGCAAAATCTCCCCAAATTCAAGAAGATTGAAATCATACCAAGCATCTTCTCAGATCACGATGGCATAATATTAGAAATAAACTACAATAAGAGCAACCCAAAATACTCAAACACTTGGAAGCTGAATAGCATGTTATTAAATATTGATTGGGTTACCAATGAGACCAAAGAAGAAATTAAAAGCATCCTGGACACTAATGACAATGAAAACACATCAATCCAAAACCTATGGGACACAATGAAAGCAGTCCTGAGAGGGAAGTTTATAGTTCTACAGGCCTATCTCAAAAAACAGGAAAAAATGGTAGTAAATCATCTAACTCTACAACTCAAAGAATTAGAAAGAGAGCAACAAGAAAACCCCAGAGTGAGCAGAAGGAAGGAGATAATAAAGATTAGAGCAGAAATCAATGACATAGAGACCAAAAAAACAATACAGAAAATCAATGAAACCAAGAGCTGGTTCTTTGAAAGGATAAACAAGATTAACAAACCTCTAGCCAGGCTCACCAAGAAGCAAAGAGAGAGGACCCAAATAAACAAAATCAGAAACGATAGAGGCGAAATAACAACAGACCCCACAGAAATACAAATGATTGTTAAAAAATACTATGGACAGCTCTACTCCAACAAACTAGACAACCTGCAGGAAATGGATAAATTCCTAGAAAAATACAACATTCCAAAACTCAATCAGGAAGAATCTAAAAATCTCAATAGGCCAATAACTATGGAAGAAATTGAAGCAGTCATCAAAAAGCTTCCAGCAAACAAAAGCCCAGGACCAGACGGCTTCACAGGGGAGTTTTACCAAACATTCAAGGAAGAACTAAAACCTATCCTCCTCAGACTACTACAAAAAATTCAAGAGGAAGGAACACTTCCAAGCTCATTCTATGAAGCCAGCATCACCCTAATACCAAAACGAGGTAAAGACAACACAATGAAAGAGAATTACAGGCCAATATCCCTCATGAACATAGATGCCAAAATCCTCAACAAAATCTTAGCAAATCGGATCCAGCAGTACATCAGAAAGATCATACACCATGACCAAGTAGGAATTATCCCAGGGATGCAAGGATGGTACAACATCCGCAAATCAATAAACGTGATACATCACATAAACAAATTGAAAGAAAAAAAACCACATGGTCATATCAATTGATGCAGAAAAAGCATTTGACAAAATCCCACACCCATTTTTGATAAAAACTCTCAGCATGGTGGGAGTAGAAGGATCATACCTCAACATAATAAAAGCCATATATGACAGGCCCACAGCCAACATCATACTCAATGGACAAAAACTAACACCATTTCCCCTAAGAACAGGAACAAGACAGGGATGCCCACTCTCACCACTCCTGTTCAACATAGTACTGGAAGTATTAGCCATTGCAATTAGGCAAGAAGAAGAAATAAAAGGCATCCAAATGGGAAAAGAGGAAGTAAAACTGTCCTTATTTGCAGATGACATGATATTATACATACAAAACCCTAGAGACTCCATCAAAAAGCTACTAGATTTAATACATGAATTTGGCAATGTAGCAGGATACAAAATTAACCCCAAGAAATCTGAGGCATTTCTATACACCAATAGTGAACTTTCAGAAAGAGAGATTAGAAAAACAATCCCATTTACCATCGCACCAAAAAAATTAAGATACCTAGGAATAAACTTAACTAAAGAGGTAAAAGACCTCTACTCAGAAAACTACAGGACATTGAAAAAAGAGATAGAGGAAGACATAAACAGATGGAAGAACATACCGTGTTCATGGATTGGTAGAATCAACATCATTAAAATGTCCATACTACCCAAAGCAATCTATAAATTCAATTCACTTCCCATTAAAATACCAACGGCATACTTCACAGATCTAGAACGAACTCTCCAAAAATTCATCTGGAATAAAAAAAGACCCCGAATAGCTGCAGCAATCCTGAGAAAGAAGAAAGTAGGTGGGATCTCAATACCAGATATCAAGATGTATTACAAAGCCACTGTTCTCAAAACTGCCTGGTACTGGCACAAGAACAGACATATAGATCAATGGAATAGAATAGAGAACCCAGAAATCGGCCCGAACCAATATGCTCAATTAATATTTGACAAAGGAGGAAAGAACATTCAGTGGAGCCAAGATAGTCTCTTCAATAAGTGGTGTTGGGAAAATTGGACAGATATATGCAAGAAAATGAAACTAGACCACCAACTTACACCATACACAAAAATAAACTCGAAATGGATAAAGGACTTAAATGTACGACAGGAAACCATAAAAATTCTAGAAGAATTCAAAGGCAACAAAATCTCAGACATATGCCGAAGCAATTTCTCCATTGATACAGCTCCTAGGGCACTTGGAACTAAAGAGAAAATGAACAAATGGGACTACATCAAAATAAAAATCTTCTGCACAGCAAAAGAAACCATCAACAAAACAATGAGAAAACCCACTGCGTGGGAAAACATATTTGCCAATGTCATATCTGATAAGGGCCTAATCTCCAAAATTTATAGGGAACTCATACAACTTAAGAAAAGGAAGATAAACAAACCAATCAAAAAATGGGCAAAGGACCTAAATAGACACCTTTCAAAAGAGGACATTCAGAAAGCCAAGAGACATATGAAAACATGCTCAAAGTCACTAATCATCCGAGAGATGCAAATCAAAACAACAATGAGGTACCATCTCACACCTGTAAGAATGGCTATCATCAACAAATCAACAAATGACAAGTGCTGGAGAGGATGTGGAGAAAAAGGAACACTCGTGCACTGCTGGTGGGAATGCAGACTGGTGCAGCCACTATGGAAGACAGTATGGAGTTTCCTCAAAAAACTAAAAATGGAACTCCCATTTGACCCTGTGATCCCACTTCTAGGGATATATCCCAAGAAACCAGAAACACCAATCAGAAAGGATATATGCACCCATATGTTCATAGCAGCACAATTCACCATAGCTAAGATCTGGAAACAGCCTAAGTGCCCATCAGTAGATGAATGGATTAGAAAACTGTGGTACATCTACACGATGGAATACTATGCTGCTGTAAAAAAGAAGGAACTCTTGCCATTTGCAACAGCATGGATGGAACTGGAGAGCATTATGCTAAGTGAAATAAGCCAGTCAATGAAGGAAAAATACCACATGATCTCACACATTCATGGATAATAGAGACCATTATAAACTTTTGAACAATAATAGATACAGAGGCAGAGCTGCCTCAAACAGATTGTCAAACTGCAGCGGGAAGGCCGGGGAGGGTTGGGGGGCAGGAGGGAAGGGGGTAAGAGATCAACCGAAGGACTTGTATGCATGCATATAAGCATAACCAATGGACATAAGACACTGGGGGGTAGGGGAGGCCAGGGGATTGTCAAGGGCGGGGAAAAAAAGGACACATATGTAATACCCAAAAATAAAAAACAAAAAAACAAACAAAAAAAAACCTAAAAAAAACAAAACAAAACAAAGCTATGAGGGTTCATGATTGTCCCTCCGTTACTGCTTGTCATGGGCACATCAAACGATCAATTTTCAAGGTGGAAGGTTCTCTGTCCTGAAATGGCCGTGAAGGTCAGGAGTTCAGAGCCCCGCTCTCACCCCTTAGAGACAACGGTTTTCTGGGGAAACAAAACGAAATAACAGAGAATGAAAAATGTAATGTTCATCTAGGGAAACCATGGCCCTGAAGTCAGGTTTGTTGCTCTCTGTGCTTTAACACATTTCTTTCACATCCTGACTAGTTTCTATCAGATTCAGGGGAAACAAATGCATCTCACTAGTCTGGGAACACACAGGCCAGGCACACCTGTCCTCAGGACACCATATGTTTGAAACGCCAGGAAACACAGTGAAGGGAGAGGAGCGCAGACGCACCCGGGTCCCCACAGAAGCGCTGGCATTCGGCCTCGCTTTGGAAGTTGTTTAGGTTCCCCTGGCAGCCTCCATACACGAACTCCTCGCAGCGCCCGGAGCGGTGGTTGTAGAAGTAGTTCTTGAAGTAGAAACGGCAGGGCCCCTTGTCCGCATCCAGGAAGCAGTATTTGGGCCGCCCTGGGGGTTGCACATGTGTCAGAGAGTTCTCCTTGGAGTAAGTTACTTATTTCTATTAAACTAGAGGCCCAGTGCACGAAATTGTGCATGGGTGGGGGTCCCCTCAGCCCAGCCTGCACCCTCTCCAATCAGGGACTCTTTGGGGGATGTCCCACTGCCAGTTTAGGCCCAATCCTAGCAGTTGGACATTCCTCTCACAATCTGGGACTGCTGGCTCCTAACTGCTCACCTGCATGCCTGCATGATTGCCCCTAACTACCCCCCGCCCCCTGCCAGCCTGATCACTCCTAACCACCTCTGCCTGCTAGGCTGGTCCCCCTCAAAGCCCCTACCCCCTGCTGTCCTGGTTACCACCAACTGCTCTCCTCCGCCGGCCTGGTTGTCCCACGCAGCCTGTTGTTCAGTCATTTGTTCGTCCCACACTGACCCCTCTGCTGGCCTGGTCGCCCCACACAGCCTGTTTTGTTGTTACTGTTACTGTGAGGGCATCCCGGACAATATGCATATTCCTCTATTGTTAGTATAGATGGACACATAACTGGGTTGTGCTGAAGTCATTTAAGGAGCAGACATGGACAGTTAACAACAAGAGGTGAACATGGAACAACCACACAGTGTGACAATAACCTGCGACATCGTCTGCAACATGTAGACTAAGGCAGAATGCAGCTATGATCGCAGGTGGCTGCC
>NW_005873363.1:23933-26779 GCF_000147115.1 Myotis lucifugus
TAAATGTACAAACACATAAAAAGAAAATAAACACATAATCCTACATGCAAAGGAAAGTAATAACATTTTGTCATTAAATTTAGGAGGTTCCCAATGGGGATTTGGGGATAAATCACTAATGAGTCATAAGGAAGCGCTCCTTTGCATAGCTGTCCTCTGTATGCATTTAGCTTCATGGATAGCAGTTGACTGAGGGTACACTTATTGAATGAGGGCATCCCGGACAATATGCATATTCCTCTACTGTTAGTATAAATGGACACATAACTGGTTGTGCTGAAGTCATTTAAGGAGCAAACATGGACAGTTAACAACAAGAGGTGAACATGGAACAACCACACAGCGTGACAATGACCTGCGACATCGCCTGCCACATGTAGACTAAGGCAGAAGCAGCTATGATCGCAGGTGGCTGCCACTGGGATTCCATGTCCTAATTCTCCCAGTCAATTATGGGGCATTCACTCCCAAGTAGTCTATGATTGGCCCAATTAAGTACTTCGGACATTTTCACCTCGGTTGGGAAGTAATCAATATAGTGGCTAACACATGGTTTACTTATTTTTTTTATTAAGTTTATGTGTATCCACATTTAGGAAAATCTATAAATAGTTCATGTTTTTAGGTGTGAGGTCTCATGAGGCAGGCGGGTGCCGCTGGGCGAGCGACAGAGACAGAGACGTGATTGAGCTCAGCGTGCCCTCTTCCTGGACAACGGGAAAAGTGCTGACAGACTCTGAGAGTCTGAAAGGCTTGTGTAATTGTTTAAAAGCACAGTTCTAATGTCCACCCCACTTCTGTTGTTAACATGTTATCTTTCTGGCAGCAATTTCAAAAAAATAACGTTCTTACCCCAGACTGTGGCTTTCCTCTTGGCAGGGCCGGGAGTGGAGGAGGCAGTGGGCTGGGCGCTGTCATCTGTGGGGAGAGTGCAGCCAGTTAACACGCCAGACACGGGTACAGCTCATGCTCACAGGAGGGCCACGCCAGCAGGCGTGTTGAGAAAAGTAAACTTCCAGAAAGCTTGTTCACAGGCTCTGTGAAATCAGCGCACAGTGGGGCTTTAAACATCTCTATGCTACTTATATAAACTGAGATAATATCTCCAGGAGCAATTTTGTGGTTCTTAGCAAAACAAAGGTATGAGGGTTCATGATTGTCCCTCCGTTACTGCGTGTCATGGGCACATCAAATGATCAATTTTCAAGGTGGAAGGTTCTCTGTCCTGAAATGGCCGTGAAGGTCAGGAGTTCAGAGCCCCGCTCTCACCCCTTAGAGACAACGGTTTTCTCGGGAAAGAAAACGAAATAACAGAGAAAGAAAAATGTAATGTCCATCTAGGGAAGCCATGGCCCTGAAGTCAGGTTTGTTGCTATCTGTGCTTTAACACATTTCTTTCACATCCTGACTAGTTTCTATCAGATTCAGGGGAAACGAATGCATCTCACTGGTCTGGGAACACACAGGCCAGGCACACCTGTCCTCAGGACACCATATGTTTGAAACGCCAGAAAACACAGTGAAGGGAGAGAGGCGCAGACGCACCCGGGTCCCCACAGAAGTGCTGGCATGCTGCCTCGCTTTCGAAGTTGTTTAGGTTCCCATCACAGCCTCCATACACGAACTGCTCGCAGCGCCCAGAGCGGTGGTTGTAGAAGTAGTTCTTGAAGTATAAGCCGCAGGGCCCCATGTCCGCATCCAAGAAGCAGTAGCCAGGCCGCCCTGGGGGTTGAACGTGTGTCAGAGAGTTCTCCTTGGAATAAGTTACTTATTCCTATTAAACTAGAGGCCCAGTGCACGAAATTGTGCATGGGTGGGGGTCCGCTCAGCCCAGCCTGCACCCTCTCCAATCAGGGACTCCTTGGGGGATGTGCTACTGCCAGTTTAGGCCCAGTCCTAGCAGTTGGACATTCCTCTCACAATCTGGGACTGCTGGCACTTAACTGCTCACCTCCCTGGCTGCCTGATAGCCCCTAACTACCCCCCGCCCCCTGCCAGCCTGATCACTCCTAACCACCTCTTCCTGCTGGGCTGGTCACCCCTAACTGCCCAACCTCTCCTTGCTGTGCTGGTAGTCACCGGCTGCCCTCCCCCGCCAGCCTGGTTGTTCCATGCAGCCTGCTGTTCAGTCCTTTGGTCGTCCCTCACTGACCCCTCTGCTGGCCTGGTCGAACCACGCAGCCTGCGGTTCAGTCATTTCTCACAAACCCCCAGGCTGGCCTTGTCCCCCCATGCAGCGTGTTCGGTTGTTACTGTTACTGTGAGGGCATCCCGGAAAATATGCATATACCTCTATTGTTATATAGATGGACACATCACTGGTTGTGCTGAAGTCATTTAAGGAGCAAACATGGACAGTTAACAACAAGAGGTGAACATGGAACAACGACACAGTGTGACAATGACCTGCGACATCGCCTGCGACATGTAGACTAAGGCAGATGCAACTATTATCACAGGTGGCTGCCACTGGGATTCCATGTCCTAAACTTCTCGCCGTCAATTGGTGGGGCATTCACTACCAAGTAGTCCATGATTTGACAGAATAAGATACTGGGACATTTTACCCTCGGTTGGGAAGTATACAATATTATGGCTAAAATATGATTTACTTATTTTTTTAAATTAAGTTTATGTGTATCCACATTTAGGAAAATCTATCAATAGTTCATGTTTTTTAGGTGTGAGGTCTCATGATGGAAAGTGTATTGTGTTGTTTTTCTAAGAAATTTCACTCGCACACTGTGTTTGCTCAGTGGCTTCTACAAGCCACTAAATTTGCTTCTTCAATTTTGTTGGAGACTGTATATTTGGCACTTTTTCCAAGTAAGCTTTCTTTCAAAAAA
>NW_005873364.1:0-12663 GCF_000147115.1 Myotis lucifugus
AAAAGCATTGGTAACGAACGCCTTCTGCTCCGGGTTGAAAGGTGTGAATTGACGTTTTCTAACATCACTTTACATTTCAGTGGTGAGTTGGGAGCTGTGCCCTGTGGTCTGGTCCTTATGGTTGGAAATCCCGAGTCGCTGCCCAGTGACCCCCACGAGGAGTTTCTAGGAGCTTCCATCCGTCCCAGGAACAGAAAGAAGCTCCTGCCGCAGGCAGAGCTCCCAGGACACAGCGGTGTCGGCTCCAGGCTTGTCTCTGGGCGGCACAGCCACAGTCGCTGCCCCTGGCGTCCATCATCCGCAGGACAGAAATTATGCCCTCAGCTCCTAGCAACAGCGGCCAATGCCCACTGGCCCCAGGCGATTCTGACTGCTCTCACTCGAGGGGGTTAATAAAGCAACTTCAGACTTCCACCTGCCTTTTTTTTTGTGGACAGAACATTAACATTTATTTTAATTTATTTTTAATTAAGATGTAATTGACATGAATTAGTGTCAGGTGTACGACATAATGACTCTGTGAGGTGTAAACTGCAGAACCATCCCAGAATACGTCTCCTTGACCTCAGCCATCAGACGTGGCTACAAGTTTTGCTATTTCTTGTGCTGAGAACAGTTAAGATCCAGTCTCTCAGCTGCTTTCACAGACACAGTGTGACAGCGCACCCTGCGGGTCCCCATGCTGTCCACACTCCCAGAGCCAGGTAGTCACAGCCAGAAGTGTCTCCTCCTGGACCCCTTCACACATTGGGACCACGCCCTTCAACGCCCACCATGGCACCCCCCAATCTGCTATAGTGACAGCTGTGAATTTCCGATTTTTGTGCTTAAAATCACAGAGCAAATGGAAACCAGTCACAGGGCTTAAAGGGAGTAAATCCTGATGGGATGGAACAGGGCCAGGGGTCCTTCCAGCACAGCACACAGTGCTGAGCCCCAGGTAGGGGCGGGGCCCACCAGCTGTCACTCATCTCAGCCTCACAGGCCCAGTGAGTGCAGCCCAGGGGGAGGGAACGGGGCCCATGGATGGGGAGAGGCCTTCCCTTCCTCCTGGGCCCAGGGTGTCAGCAAGGGAATAAGCAGAAGCCACAGGTCACAGGCTGAGCTGAACAGGCAGCTGCTGGAGAGCTCACCCCCTGGCAGACCTGAGGGGTTTTTGTCTCACTTCCCCACAGGCCTGCAGCACTGTGGGACCCCTGATACTATTCTCATATGATAAGCAGTAATAATCGGCCTCGTCCTCAGCCTGCAGCCCGGTGATGGTCAGGGAGGCAGAGCTGCCAGACTTGGAGCCAGAGAATCGATCTGGGACCCCTGATTCTCTATCACTATTATAATAGATGAGGAGTTTAGGAGCCTTTCCTGGGAGCTGCTGGTACCAGGACACATAGTTATCCCCAATGTTGGTGCTGCTTCCAGTGCAGGAGATGGTGACCCTCTCGCCCGGGGACCCCGACACTGAGGATGGCTGAGTCAGCACAGACTGGGCCCAGGATCCTGCAAGAGGGGGAGACACAGAGATGCTGAGTCTGGGTCTAGAGACAAGAGGAGGAAGCAGGGCCCATGTGTCTTCCCAAGGCCCCTTCCCCGTCCCCTTATCCAGTCACCTGTGCAGTGAGCCAGGAGGGTGAGGAGGAGAGGGGCCCAGGCCATGGTGGAGGTCATCCCTGAGTCCTGCTCCTGAGGCCCCACAGCTGAAGCAGAGCTCCCCACACCTCTCCCTTCCCCTCTTCATGGTCTGCGGGAAGGAGGGCCCACTCATGCAAATGAGGACCCCCTGGTTTTGATCCCTCCCTGGCCCTTGGTCTGGTCCCTGTGCCTGAGGATGGCAGGGTGAGCGCCGGGGTGGGGGCGGGGGTGGGGCTGTGTGGGGCCCAGGGGGTGGCAAGGTCACAGCTGTGAGCACTGAGCTCAGGGCACCAGGCTGGGCCAGGGAACAGGTTGCAGCTCTGATGAGCCCAGCCCTTCAGCAGCAGCCCCTGAGCGCCCCCTGGTGCCCAGGCCTGGATGCACCACTGTGTCCCCTGCTGACTGAGCCCATGAGGGACAGGTCCTGCCTCCCCAGCTCTGTGCACTGACCCCCTGGCTCAGGGCGTCCAGGTGCCCCCTGAGGTGGCCTCCTCATCCCCTCAGGACACTCTCTCTGCCTCCTCCGGGGAGTGTGGGCCCGTCTCCCTGGCTGTTCATGGTCAGAGCTGAGCTGGTGTCACTTAGGGAACTTTCCTCCCAGGATCAGGTCCAGAGCAGCGACCTTCCCTAGGAGGTGAGTTCCCTAGTTTTCAGGGCAGTTTTATATTTTTATGTGATTCCTCCCCTGTTAGAAATTAGTCACTCTCTTCCAGCACACAAATACTATTCTCTCAATGTCCTTCCCTTTTGTCCAGTAGATTATACATATTGCGTTTCTGCACATGCTTTTCGGTCCAGCTTTACCTAGTAACCGGCATCCCCATTGATAGGGAAATTGAATATAATATTTCCCACTCGTCTGTTTTCTGTCCATAGGAGAGTCTGGTGTCTGATTGTCTGACTGAGACTCACTGTGACCCCAGCTCCCTGGGCACAGAAGGGGAAGGGACAGTGACAGCACCACCGGGACCAGGGCCTTGTGAGGGGGGGGGACACTAAGCAATGATTCAAGGGGACCTGGGGGAGCACTTTTGGGGATGGAAGCAGAAGGAGATGCACCGTAGGGTGTGGGGGTCAGAGGTTGAGTGCGGGGCCTCAGGGCCTGTCCTCCCCTGAGGAAGGGCGGGCAAGGCAGAGGCTCCAAGGAGAGGGCCTGGGGAATAGTCATGGTGGCCGGAACTACACAAGGAATGATGCCTCTTCAAACAAACAAACCAACCAGGTACTTCCTCCTTCTGACTCCCTGCAGAGAGCTTCCCCCCTGTTTCCCCTGTTTTGTTTTTGGTTCTATAATTGCCCTCGGGCTGTGTCCACAGAGTCTATTGAATCCTGGGTGTCTCTTCCTCCCTTTGGACTCAGAAGCGTGTGCTGCTCCTCCATGGACTGTGGGGTCGCTGTCCTCATACATCCGCCCAGAGCCCCCTCCTCTGAGCCGCCCCAGGGTTGGTGTCCGTAGATTCTCTTTTCTCCTTCAGGCTTTTAACTTCCTGGTTCCTGACATAACGAGGGGGAATTTTTACAGAATCCAGACATTTTGAAGATGATGTGAGAAGCCTCTGGGCCCTTGCCCTCTTCCTTCTTTAAAAATATGTTTTTACTGATTCAGAGAGGAAGGGAGAGGGAGAGAGAGATTGAAACATTTATGATGAGAGAGCATATTGAGCGACTGCCTCCTGCACGCCCCCTACTGAGGATGGAGCATTGAACCCGGGCATGTGCCTTGATCAGAATCAAATCCGGACCCTTCAGTCTGGAGGCTGAGGCTCTACCCACTGAGCCCAACCGGCCAGGACTCTCAGTCGTGTCTTTGCAATCGGGTCCGGGGTGAGCTGGTCCTGCAGGAGAGGAGGGCAGATGCCCCTCAGCTGCCCCCGGGCTGGCAGCTCCTTGTGGCCGCGGGTTTATGAAGTCACATGACAGGGATAGGCAGCCTCCTCCTCAGGCCACAGACCAGGGCTGGTCACAGGGCCCAGTGCACCAGCCAGGAGAACGGGAAGAGGGCTGACCCCAGACTGTCAATCACCTCTGTCCTAGGTCACAAGGTCCGGTAGGTGCTCTGCCTGGGAGCGTGGGGACCGTTGCTATGGGAACAGTCAGTGTGTCTGCTGACCCAGGTTCAGGAGAAGGTGACCTGGGATCTGGGCTCATCAACAGCTTCCCAGGGGGAGTGACAGGCACCTGTTGGGAAGGTCCTGCTCCCCATGGCCCACAGCCACCCACACCCTGGGGGGTAGGAAAGCCCCGGTGGGTGAGAGGAGAGGACACAGTCAGAGCCTGTGGCTCAGGGAACCCCACTCACGGGAGCCCCATGGGCCTGAGTGGCCTCAGCTGTGAGAGCGTCTCCCCCATAGACCCAGGCGCCCGCATCCTTCCTGGAGCAGCTCAGCATCCAGCCACCGTCCAGCTCGCTCACCCTGTCGAGACCCAAAGAAGGTTCCTGGGCCCAGGCCACCCATTTCCCTCCGACAGCCCCTCTCCCCAATGGCACTGAAGGTCAGGGTCCCAGCAGAGGTGACGGCCAGCCCTGTGCCTGGGCTTCCTCCCGGGCCTGAGGCTCCCCAGCCCCTCGCAGCTGAGAACCTGGTCCGTGTGCACAGGGCTGGGCAGGAGCCTTGGGCGAGGAGCCCGGGGACTGAGGGGTCACTGCTCTGACCTCTGGGTGCGGAGTCCGTGCTCAGGGGACGGGCCGCCTGCTGGGAGGGTCCTGGGCACTGGGAGCAGTTTCCAGAGCTGTTCCCTTATTTCAAATCAGAAACAGCCATCGCACGGACCTGGGCTTCTTACCCACGGAGGACAGGCCACCTTTCAGGGACATAATGACCATTGAGTTTTGGTGTTGGCTCAGATACATGGGATACAACATGGAAAGTGACCCATTATAAACCAGAAGGTACTTCCCTGTGTAGTTTGCACATGGAAGTTATGTTAACAGGTTCAGAGTTTAAACGAAGGCTCTGGGGAGGCCGAGGTTTTTGTCCCACTTCCCCATCTGTGTGTGTCACTGTGGGAACCACTACTGGTCCAGATCACACAGTAATAGTCGGCCTCATCCTCAGGCTGCAGCCCCGAGATGGTCAGGAGCCCCGCATTGGCCGAGGCGTCTTTGGATCCAGAGAAGCGGCTGGGCACCCCGGAGCCCAAACTTGTACTTGAGGAGAAGTACAGGAGAAACCGGGGAGGGCTCCCTGGCTTCTGCTGGTACCAGTATATGGTATAGCTGCCAACACTGATATCACTCCTCAGGGTGCAGGTGAGTCTGGCTGTGGCTCCCGGAGATGCAGAGAGGGAGGGCGGCTGAGTCAGCACAGGCTGGGAGAGGGACCCTGCAGACACAGACACTTGTCAGTGATGGGCAGGGACCAGGGGACCTTTCCCAGGAGACTGAGCAGGAAGGGAAGAAGCCTGGTCCCAGGCCTGTCCCTACCTGTGCAGTGAGAGAGGAGCGCGAGGAGCAGAGGAGTCCAGGCCATGGTGCTCACAGCCCTGAGCCCACAGTGGGGCTGGGCTGCCCAGGCCTCCTTTTCTCCCCCACCCTCTGCCAGAGGAGGGGCTGCCATGCAAATGGGAGTCCCTCCAGGGACTGGCCAGCCCCTCCCTGGGCCCTGGGGCTGGAGCTCAGCTCACACCCCAGACTGACGGGCATGGAGGTGGGCTCACCCCTTGGGGGCCCTGGGAGGAAGCACCTGCTGAGACCACACAGAGGGACCTGACCAGAGGATGTGGCTGCTGCTTTCCCCTCAGGGAGCACAGAGCATGGCCATGGGGCTCCTGTCAGTAAATGGTCCTCACTGAGCAGCTTGCATGACCTCAGGGCAGTCCCACAGTGCCACCTGCTGGTCACATGTGCAAAAATAAAAAACACTAAGATTTCTAACCTTAATTTAAACACTAGAGGACCAGTGCATGAAATTCATGCAAGGGAAGGGTCCCTAGGCCTTGCTGGTGATCAGGGCCGATCAGGTTTCCCGCCTTCCCACCTCCTCCTTCCCTCACTCCCTCAGCACCCCACCACTGCTCCCCCGCCATGTTCCGCACCGCCCTATGGTGGTCATCTCACGTCATAGCGAGCAATCACGCTCAGGTCTCCAGGTCGAACTCCCGAAGGGACACTTTGCTTATTAGCCTTTTGTATAGATAGATAGATAACATGCTTACTTTCCTTAAAAGTCACTAGTGTGGATGCATCAATGATGAAATAACTAAGAGACCAATGTTCTTATAAAACAGAAAATGCTGAGGGACGACTTCACGGAACGGGAAAGGCACAGTTTCACAGGCCCTGTCACAGGTCAGCAGATCAAATGGTTCCGATTCATTTTCACCCAAATTTCTCTAAAACATTTAACAAGATGTAACCTGTCCTGGTTGGTTTTAAAGCCGTTATCACAGCGACAAATGCTCCTGGAAATGATAGAAAACTAAAAATGACGGACATCATGCTAGATGTGGACACAGATGTCCTAAGTAACATGTCAGTACAGAGGTTCCAGGTCAGGATGAGCTGATGGGCTATGACCAAGGAGCCAGCAGCCGGCACAGGAGCCGCAGGTCCTGCTGAAGAGAACGGTCGCCTGCTCCCCAGGGCTTCTTGAGAGACCAGGGACACCCCACGGTGGAAACCAGAGAGGCCTCTCACAGCAGACTCACAGCTTCACGTCTCGGGTGACCAGCCCTGGGGGCCAAGTGAGGAAGCAGAGACCCAGCTTCCGATGGTCACGATGGTCACACGGACAATGAGCCTTTGGGCCACAGATTCAGGCAGTTTTCAGGCAGTTTTCGCTGAAACCAATGGAGGCTGGAGGGGAATTAAATCACTCACAGGAGATGGCGGGGGGGGGGGGCGGGGGCCTACAGCAGCAGGAAGAAGGGTGCTTCATGTCCTTTGAAGATCTAGGTATTAAAAACCTCCAAACCACCCATTCTTCTTCTTTAAGATATATGTTTATTGATTTCAGAGAGGAAGGGAGAAGGAGAGAGAGAGGATATTCAATGATGAGAGAGAATCATGGATCAGCTGCCTCTTGCACACCCCCCACTGGGGATGGAGCCCACAACCCAGACATGTATCCTGCCTGACCAGGAATTGAACCGTTCATCAGTCGATGCTCAACCACTGAGCCACGCCTTTTTAATCAGGCCACTTATTGGAGGACATCCCGCCACTCACAGCTGTCACAGACTCCAGGCACCGACTCCTGGCTGCTCTCAGTCTAGGGCAGTGGTTCTCAACCTTGGCTGCACATTAGAATCACCTGGGAATCTTGTTAAAATCCTGATTTCTGGGCCTCATCCTCCGGAAATTCTGTTTCTTTGTTACTTATGATGAGGCCTAGAAATCAGGATTTTAACAAGATTCCCAGGTGATTCGAATCTGCAGCCAAGGTGAGAACCGCAGTGGGGCCTGGACTTACGAGTTTAATTAGTTCCGAGACAGAGCTCCTTAAGGAGCTTGTTAAGAAGCTCATTAGCTCAAATTACTTTGTCAACTCAAAGCAAAAAATCGGCAGAGAGACAGCTGGTACCTCAAAAAACTCATTAGTCGGGACACTCGTAAGTCAAGCCCCACTGCACTTCTAGGGTAGGGGTCGGCAAACTGCGGCTCCCGAGCCACATGCGGCTCTTTGGCCCCTTGAGTGTGGCTCTTCCATAAAACAGGGCCTTCTGCACATGGGCCACGAAGTTTTAATCTCACGTACCACTGCACGTGCATGCACGCACGTGGTATTTTGTGGAAGAGCCACACTAAAGGGGACAAAGAGCCGCTTGTGGCTCCCGAGCCGCAGTTTGCTGACCACTGGTCTAGGCGGTTAATGAAGCTGCTATAGACTTCCACCTGCTGGTTTTTTGGAAACAGAAGATTCAGATTTATTTCAATTTATTTTTAATTGAGATGTAATTGACATTAATTAGTGTCAGGTGTACGACATAATGACGCTGTGAGGTGTAAACTGCAAAACCATCCCAGAATACGTCTCCTTGACCTCTGCCATCAGACGTGGCTACAAGTTTTGCTATTTCTTGTGCTGAGAACAGTTAAGATCCAGTCTCTCAGCTGCTTTCACAGACACAGTGTGACAGCGCCCCCTGCCGGGTCCCCATGCTGTCCACACTCCCAGAGCCAGGTAGTCACAGACTGAAGTGTCTCCTCCTGGACCCCTTCACCCACTGGGACCACCCCCTTCAGCGCCCACCATGGCACCCCCCAATCTGCTATAGTGACAGCTGTGAATGGCCGATTTTTGTGCTTAAAATCACAGAGCAAATAGAAACAGGTCGCACGGCTTAAAGGGAATAAATCCTGATGGGATGGAACAGGGCCAGGGGTCCTTCCAGCACAGCACACAGTGCTGAGCCCCAGCGGGGGCGGGGCCAACCAGCTGTCACTCATTTCAGCCTCAAAGGCCCAAGAGTGCAGCCCAGGGGGAGGGAACAGGCCCCTCTGGTGGGGAGAGGCCTTCCCTTCCTCCAGGACCCTGAGCCTGGGAAAGCGCTGCTCTGAGTGACATGGAGGCCAGAGGGGAGGGAGGACCGTTCACCCCCAGGCAGGGTCCCGGATGAACCAGGGCCCAGGGCAGTGATGGGGAACCTACGACACGCCTGTCAGAGGTGACACGCGAACTTAGTTTTTTGGTTGATTTTTCTTTGTTAAATGGCATTTAAATATATAAAATAAATATCAAAAATATAAGTCTTTGTTTTACTATGGTTGCAAATATCAAAAAATTTCTATATGTGACACGGCACCAGAGTTAAGTTAGGGTTTTTCAAAATGCTGACACGCCAAGCTCAAAAGGATCGCCATCATGGGCCTAGAGCGTCAGCGAGGGAATAAGCAGAAGCCACAGGTCACAGGCTGAGCTGAACAGGCAGCTGCTGGAGAGCTCACCCCCTCGCAGACCAGAGGGGTTTTTGTCTCACTTCCCCACAGGCCTGCAGCACTGTGGGACCGTTGATACTGCTGTCGTATGACTCGCAGTAATAGTCGGCCTCATCCTCAGCCTGCAGCCCCGTGATGGTCAGGGAGGCTGAGCTGCCAGACTTGGAGCCAGAGAATCGGTCCGGAATCCCTGAGGGTCGTTTGCTACTCTCATAGATGAGGGGTTTGGGGGCCTTTCCTGGGAGCTGCTGGTGCCAAGACACATGGTAACTCCCAATGTTGGAGCTGCTTCCAGTGCAGGAGATGGTGACCCTCTCGCCCGGGGACCCCGACACTGAGGATGGCTGAGTCAGCACAGACTGGGCCCAGGATCCTGCAAGAGGGGGAGACACAGAGATGGTGAGTTTGGGTGTAGAGACAAGAGGAGGAAGCAGGGCCCATGTGTCTTCCCAAGGCCCCTTCCCCGTCCCCTTATCCAGTCACCTGTGCAGTGAGCCAGGAGGGTGAGGAGGAGAGGGGCCCAGGCCATGGTGGAGGTCATCCCTGAGTCCTGCCTCCTGAGGCCCCACAGCTGAAGCAGAGCTCCCCACACCTCTCTTCTCCTCTCTTCATAGTCTGCAGGAGGGAGGGTCCTGTTATGCAAATGAGACCCCATCTATCTGATCCCTCCCTGGGCCCTGGGCAGGGCCCTCTGCCTGAGGATGGCCATTGGTGTGGGCGGGGGAGGGGCTGTGTGGGCCCAGGTTTGGGGAGGTCACAGCTGACAGCCCTGAGCAGATGGTCCTGGGCTTTGTCAGGGGCTGGTCCCAGCTCTGAGCACCCAGATCCTCAGGAGCAAACCCCCAGCGCCCTCTAGTGTCCAGGCCCAGACACACCATTGAGTGACATGGGGACCAGAACCCATGAGAGGACACCTCTGCCTTCCCCCTGCTCTGTCCACTGTCCCTGCCCCAGGGTCAGGCCAGGGTCCCCTCTATGGCCTCCCCTCACCTCAGGGCACCTTCAGTCTCTACTCGGCGTCCTCAGGGGGAGTCTGACCACAGCTCCCTGGGCTGGTCCGTGGTCAGGACTCAAGTGGCGGCTCCTGCACCAACTCTTAGACCAGGGTCAGGGCTCAGGTCAGGGCCAGAGCAGGGACAGCCCGTGGGGGCGCGTCCCCTTCTGTGCGGGACTCAGGTTCTGTCTTGTGTGGGATTCACTCCTGGTGGCAGGAGGCCTCCTTCCCGTGGACCCAGGGCCCCGAGGAGAAAGGGGCCCTTCCCCAGGGCTGGGCAGGGGGGGGAGGAAGCCCTCGTGGGCTGTCCTCGTCCGGGGTCAGGGGTCACTGTTATTTTCTGTCCATATTTCCTCCTCCTGACACCATCGTTCTCCATGAGCCGTGGGCTGTGCTCACTCCTGGGATCTGTTCTCAACGCACAGTCAGATGTTGGCATTTAGCTGAGAGGAAAAGGGGAACATGCAGGACGTGCTGAGCAAAACTGCGGTTAAAGTTTCTAATTGCTGTGCTAGGGCTTCATTTAATAACTTTACATATTAGTCACCACTCAGCCACCTTCACATGCCGAAAAGTGATTGTGGGTGAAAGAGACTTAAAGGAAGAGTGAAAAATAAAGGCACTTGGGAGGCAGGGGCAGCATGGCTGCTGAGAGGTGGGCGTGGCTCCTGATGGGTGGGCTTGGCTGCTGTGAGCTGGGCGGGGCAGGTGTGGCTGGCCTGGGTTAGGGGGCAGATGCTCACCACCCTTGGCCATGGCTCCCTGCCCTGGGGTGAGAGGTGGGTGTGGCACAGCCTGGGGCCCTTCCCACTGGCCCACGCCACCCTCACCCACTGTCCCTGGGCCGGCATGATGCACGCTGGCCACCATGTGCCGTGACCGCCTCTTGGGGACCTGGCTGTGGCTGGTGCCGCCGCCCTGGACGTGGACGGAGCAGAGCAGGCTGGTCCGGAGGCTGCAGAGACCATGGCCTCCCCGACCAGCTGGCTGAGGCCCCAGCAGCCGCCCCCCTCAGCCTCAGGTCAGCTCCTCTGACCCGGGTTCAGGGGCCCATCCTGTCCCTGTGGGACCTTCCCAGGGACCCGGGAACCAGCCCTCCCCACACCTGGTCACGGGCCAGCTGTGTGCAGACTCCACGGAGGCCCTGAGCCACATCTCCTCTCGGAGCCAGCGCTGCCGACCCTGACCCTGGGGCCGGCCTGACCCTGAGGACACCGCCCTGAGGCCCGGGAACAGGCCTGCCAGCTCGGAGCCACAGAAAAGGCCCAGCTGCAGCCCCATGAGCCACACAGCCCCTGCTGACCGCGATCAGAGATGCGATCCCATCAGCCCTTGGGAGTCAGAGCCAAGTGACCTCCTGGCTCCTGGGCATAAAGGGGGCCAAGGCAGCTGCTCCTTCAAATGCATAAATGCCCGCGGGGTTGGGGGTCCTGAGGGATCATCACATAGGACAGCAGCCTCGGGCTCCAATAAAGGGCCCTCAGGGACCCAGGAAATGGAGGTGCCTGAATACTCTGACCAAGAATTCAGAGTCAGCCTCTTCAAGATGAGGAAGGAGATAAAAAGATTCCGGATAAATAAACAATATCAGAACAAACAACAAAAACTCAGAACTTCAACTACAAAATACCATGCACCCCGCTTCCCCCTAAAAAGACGACAGAAAGTCCCTGGACATCAAGAGCGCAGAGCTGCCCAGGGGCTCAGAGACGCCCATGTGACACAGCTCACGCCCTTTCCCTGAGGCTCACAGGCTCCCCTCGGTCAAGGCCTGAGGCCAGCAGCTCCCCACCCTCCAGGAGGTGCTCACACTTCATGTGCAAACAGGAGGGCCCTGCTCACACTCCCCATCCACCGGGAGACCCTCCGCGTCCTCAGTGACCTTTTCCGTGACACAGTCAGGCTCTGTCACTGTGAGGTTCCATGGACGGACAGAGCCGGGTGTCACTGAGCTGTCATTACCGTGTCCTGTTCACAATCCCATTGCCCCTGAGGGAAGGCTTTGGGTTCACATCCACAGATTCTTCTTCTACTGAAATCTGTTCACACTCAATCTAGAGTTTCTCTCTCCCAAACTTTGTTCCTTAGAATCTCACTGTGAATCACATCACCTTCTTCAATATATTTTATTGATGTCAGAGAGGAAGGGAGAGGGAAAGAGAGAGATAGACAGAGACATCAGTGGTGAGAGAGAATCATGGATGGACTGCCTCCTGCCCACCCCAACCTGGGGATGGAGCCCACAACCCAGGCATGTCCACGGACGAGAAATCAAACCATGACCTCTTTTTTTTTTTAATTAAATCTTTATTGTTCAGATTACATTTGTTCCTCTTTTCCCCCCCCATAACTCGCCTCCTCCCAGTTCCCGCCCCACCCTCCGTCCTCACTCCCCACCCACTGTCCTCATCCATATGTGCACGATTTTTGTCCAGTCTCTTCCCGCATCTCCCATTCCCCTTTCCCCCCCAAGAATAGTCAGTCCATCCCCTTTCTATGTCCCTGATTCATTATAATCACCAGTTCATTCTGTACATCAGATTATTTATTCACTTGATTCTTAGATTCACTTGTTGATAGATGCATGTTTGTTGTTCACAATTTGTATCTTTACCTTTTTCTTCTTCCTCTTCTTAAAGGATACCGTTCAGCATTTCGTATAATACTGGTTTAGTGGTGATGAACTCCTTTAGCTTTTCCTTATCTGTGAAGCTCTTTATCTGACCTTCAGTTCTGAATGATAGCTTTGCTGGATAAAGTAATCTTGGTTGTAGGTTCTTGGTATTCATCACTTTGAATATTTCTTGCCATTCCCTTCTGGCCTGCAAAGTTTCTGTTGAGAAATCAGCTGACAGTCATATGGGTATTCCCTTGTAGGTAATTGAGTCTCTTTCTCTTGCTGCTTTTAAGATTCTCTCTTTGTCTTTTGCTCTTGGCATTTAAATTATGATGTGTCTTGGTGTGGTCCTCTTTGGATTCCTTTTGTTTGGGGTTCTCTGCGCTTCTTGGACCTGTAAGTCCATTTCTTTCACCAGGTGGGGGAAGTTTTCTGCCATTATTTCTTCAAATAGGTTTTCAATATCTTGCTGTCTCTCATCTTCTGGCACCCCTATAATTCTGATATTAGTGCGCTTGAAGCTGTCCCAGAGGCTCCTTACACTAT
>NW_005873364.1:13428-15985 GCF_000147115.1 Myotis lucifugus
GATTTTTAGCTCCATATCCTCCATTTCTGTCATTTTTTTTGTCTCCGCATTTTTTATGCTTTCTTGGTGCACCCCCTTGTGGTCTTTGTGCGCAGTCTTGTTCTAGTTAAGCCTTGATTGTTGTAGTTAATACTAGAGGGATTTGACCACCAGGCCGACTGGCTGTGAGAATCAGCTGTGACTGCCCGGAAAACTTCTGTCCTCTGGGGAGGTGCTAATCTAGCCTTTGCCTGAGGCGATCTGGCAAATGGCTCTGCGCAGGGCTTGGGCGGGGCGGGTTGCACGGGATCAACAGCGCGGGCGGAGGGAGCAGTTATGGCTGCTCTCAGTCCCGTTCCCAGAGGCTCTGCTTCTCAGAACCCCGGCAACCGCTGCAGACCTCGGAGAGAAAGCTGCCCTCACGTTCCAACTGATGCTAGACAATCCCGCTTCTCCCGTTTGAGTCTGAGTCCCTAGAGGCTCACCCGGATCTGGAGCTCAGAGTCTGAGACTCCCTCCTGATTGAAAACGACAACCGCACCCTCAGTCAGCAGCCCGCTTTGCGCTCGCACCTCCGCACCTTTAAATTTTCCACACTGCGCCTCCTCTGAGCCTCGGTATGCTGTTGTCTTTCCTTCTAGTTGAAGAGTCTCTCCTCAGCCAGCCTTCCTGTGGTTCTGGGTGATGTCCATTCCGTCTTTTAGTTGTATTTTTGAAGTGGTTGTTTGCGGCAGCAGTCTCCAGTGTTTACCTATGCTGCCATCTTGGTGGTCTCTCCCAAACCATGACCTCTGGCTTCATAGTTGAACAGCAGCTGCTGGAGATCTCACCACCTCACAGATGAGAAGGGTTTTTGTCTCACTTCCCCACAGGCCTGGAGCACTGTGGCACCACTGAGACTGCTGTCCCATGCTGAGCAGTAATAGTCGGCCTCGTCCTCAGCCTGCAGCCCCGTGATGGTCAGGGAGGCCGAGTTGCCAGACCTGGAGCCAGAGAATCGATCAGGGACCCCTGAGGGTCGTTTGCTACTATCATAGATGAGGAGTTTGGGGGCCTTTCCTGGGAGCTGCTGGTACCAGTGCACATAACCAAGCCCAACGTTGGAGCTGCTTCCAGTGCAGGAGATGGTGACCCTCTGTCCCGGGGACCCCGACACTGAGGATGGCTGAGTCAGCACAGACTGGGCCCAGGATCCTGCAAGAGGGGGAGACACAGAGATGGTGAGTCTGGGTCTAGAGACAAGAGGAGGAAGCAGGGCCCGTGTGTCTTCCCAAGGCCCCTTCCCCGTCCCCTCATCCAGTCACCTGTGCAGTGAGCCAGGAGGGTGAGGAGGAGAGGGGCCCAGGCCATGGTGGAGGTCATCCCTGAGTCCTGCTCCTGAGGCCCCACAGCTGAAGCAGAGCTCCCCACACCTCTCCCCTCTCCTCTTCATAGTCTGCAGGAGGGAGGGTCCTGTTATGCAAATGAGACCCCATCTATTTGATCCCTCCCTGGGCCCTGGGCAGGGCCCTCTGCCTGAGGATGGCCATTGATGTGGTCGGGGGAGGGGCTGTGTGGGCCCAGGTTTGGGGAAGTCCCAGCTGACAGCCCTGAGCAGAGGGTCCTGGGCTTTGTCAGGGGCTGGTCCCAGCTCTGAGCACCCAGATCCTCATGAGCAAACCCCCAGCGCCCTCTAGTGTCCAGGCCCAGACACACCATTGAGTGACATGGGGGCCAGAACCCATGAGAGGCCACCTCTGCCTTCCCACTGCTCTGCACACTGCCCCTGCCCTAGGGCCAGGCCAGGGTCCCCTCTATGGCCTCCCCTCACCTCGGGGCACCTTCAGTCTCTACTCAGCGTCCTCAGGGGGAGTCTGACCACAGCTCCCAGGGCTGGTCCGTGGTCAGGACTCAAGTGGCATCTCCTGCACCAACTCTTAGACCAGGGCCAGGGCTCAGGTCAGGGCCAGAGCAGGGACAGCCCCGTGGGGGCGCGTCCCCTTCTGTGTGGGACTCGGTTCTGTCTTGTGTGGGATTCACTCCTGGTGGCGGGAGGCCTCCTTCCCGTGGACCCAGGGCCCCGAGGAGAAAGGGGCCCTTCTCCAGGGCTGGGCAGGGGCGGGGAGGAAGCCCTCGTGGGCTGTCCTCGTCCGGGGTCAGGGGTCACTGTTATTTTCTGTCCATATTTCCTCCTCCTGACACCATCGTTCTCCATGAGCCGTGGGCTGTGGTCACTCCTGGGATCTCTTCTCAACGCATAGTCAGATGTTGGCATTTCTCTGAGAGGAAAAGGGGAACATGCAGGACGCGCTGAGCAAAAATGTGGTTAAAGTTTATAATTGCTGTGCTAGGGCTTCATTTAATAACTTTATATATTAGTCAGCACTCAGCCAGCTTCAAATGCATGCATGGCCAGGCCGGCGTGGCTCCGTGGTTGAGCATCAAGCTTTGAACCAGGAGGTCATGGTTTGATTTCTGATCAGGGCACATGCCTAGGTTGCAGGCTCCATCCCCAGTAGGGGTAAGACAGGAGACAGCTGATCCATGATTCTTTCTCATCATTGATGTTTCTCCCTCTCCCTCTCCCATCCTCTCTGAA
>NW_005873364.1:18319-19918 GCF_000147115.1 Myotis lucifugus
AGAAGTGAAAGCATACTGTAGTACGGCTCTTACACAGTGTGTGAAGTGGAATAATGTCACTTGCAGGTAAACTGAGTTAAGTTAAAGATGGATACTATAGCCCTAAAGCAACCCACTGAAATAACAGTTACAGCTAATAAGTCAGCAGAGGAGATAAAACGAAAGTGTGAACAAGCACACACACACACACACACAGACCAATTAATCCGAAAGAAAAACAAAAAAAAGACAAAAAAACATTTGGGAGAAATAGAAAATAAATAGCAGGCTGGCATATTTAAACACAATCACATCAATGCTAGTAAAAAGTAGAGATCATCTGATTAAATAAAAACACAAGACCCAACTATATACTCACTGGCTATAATATACTTCTTTAAGGTTTTTTTATTTTTATTTATTGATTTTAGAAAGAGAAAGAAAGGGGGAGAGAGAGAGAGAGAGATCGGTTTGCTGTTCCACTTATTTATGCATTTATTGGTTGATTCTTGCATGTGCCCTGACAGGGGATGAAACCTGTAGCAGGACAACACTCTAACCAACTGAGCCATCAGCCAGGGATAAATATACGTTGAGTATAAAAGTTTCACAGCCACTAATAGGGAAAACAATATGGAGATTCCACACAAAAATGAGAAACAGAGCTGCCATACAACCCAGAAATTCCACTTCTGGGTATTTACCCGAAGAAAACAAACACACTGATTCACAAAAACAACAACACACGCACCTCTGCGTTCATTGCAGCATCGCTCACAACAGCCAAGACATGGGAGCAGCCCCAGCGGCCATGGGCGGGCCACTGGACAAGACGATGCGGTGCACGGGGCAAGGGAATGTGCGCGTCACACGGGATGAAACCTTGCTCTTGGCGACAACGTGGCTGGACCGAGACGATCTCATGAGAAGTGAGTCAGTCGGACAGAGAAAGACGAAGGCCGATGGCTTCACTGCCTGGACCAGCTCTTAGTCTGGGACAAAGCGACTGCGGCCCGAAAGGGCGGGGGGTGCGCCTGGATCAACAGTGAAGACGCGCTTTCGGTTTCTCGCTGAACAGAGCGCCCCGCAAGCAACCAAATTCTTGCTGTTTGGCCAGAGCTGGGCCTCGCAGGCTCCGCCCGCTCTCCCCCCCCCAGCAGGTGGCGGGAACTCCCAGGATGCCTCTCGGCTGGAAACTTCTAGGATGTCCTGCGGCTGGAACTCCCAGCATGCCCCGCGGCTGGAAACTCCCAGAATGCCCCGCGGCTGGAACTCCCAGCATGCCCCGCGGCTGGAAACTCTCAGGATGCTCCGCGGCTGGAAACTCCCAGGATGCCCCGCGGCTGGAACTCCAAGGATGCCCCGCGGCTGGAACTCCCAGGATGCCCCGCGGCTGGAACTCCAAGGGATGGCCCGTGGCCGTTTCCCAGGATGCCCCGCGGCCACGGAGCCCCAGCGAAGCCTGAGTCAAAGCCGTTGCCGCCTCCAGAACAGACGGCCCGCCGGCCCGAGCCGCCATGACCTTTCTGTGGTACGGCATCTTCCGCCAACTTGAGCTCAGTGGACGGGGGCGTCACAACCAGGATAGACCTCTGGTGATGCTCACCTACCTTCTGCTGG
>NW_005873364.1:22001-30350 GCF_000147115.1 Myotis lucifugus
GCCCTCGCCAGCCTTGCTCAGTCCTGCCTCACCGTTTCTTTTCTTTTTCTGCCGTCTGATGGAGATGAGTGGTGTCCCCCCGCAGCTCTGACCGGTGTGTCCAAGACTCCTCGTGAGGCTGAGCATCTTCCATTGATTTTCCTCTTCTGGGAAGAGCCACTTTATTTTGCCCATTTTTGAACTGGGTTGTTTAACTGTTTTTATAAACTTGTCCGTCATTTCAGTTGCTAAGGTGGTTTTTTTTCCAAGTTGTTATTTGTCGAAACCAGTTTCTCAACCTCAGCACTATCCCTCTTGGCTGTGGGGGCCTGTCCGGTATGTTGTACGATGCCTAGAAGTGCCCCTGCCCCCTACCCATTCACAACCAAGGTCTGCAGATATTGCCACGTGTCCCCTCGAGGGATGGGACAGAAGTCACCCTGGGTGAGAGCCACTGGTCCGGGCTCCATTCATGGTGTCTTTTTGTCATTTGAATGTTACTTCACTTAGAAGAACTCAGCTATCTCTCTTTTCCTTTACATCTTCTAGAAGTCCTGGTTGGCTTAGGGAAGTTTTTCCCACTCCAAGTTTGTACAAATATTATCTCCGAGACTCTGCTGGAAACCGTGCCACTAGTCAACTATTGGGGGGGGGGAGGGGAGCAATATTATTTTTACAATAATGTAGAGATACGGACATCCCCATGCTATGTCAGAGCTGGAAGAGACTATAGTCTCCAGCGAGGCCGCCGTGAGCCCTCCCCTAACTCGGGGGGTATGGCCTTCTATTCCGAACGAGAAAGAAGGGGAGAGTGGATTTGGTGGCTCACTAAAGAGATTTACCCGCTAAGAGACCCGTGTCTCTGAAGCAGTTTGTTTCTTGTGTCCCATTGCTCTCTGTTGTTTAAGGCGATACTGACCAGCAGTCGTGGGAACATAGAAGACTTCTTCCTGGCGGGCCGCAGCCTGGCGTGGTGGCTGGTGAGTGGCATCCACTGGGGGCTACATGTTAACTTGCTTATTATCTTACTTTTTAATATGTTTTTATTGATTTCAGAGAGGAAGGGAGAGGGAGAGAGAGAGAGAAACATCAGTGCTGAGAGAGAACCATGGATCGGCTGCCTCCTGCACACCCCACACTGGGGATCGAGCCCACAATCTGAGCATGTGCCCTGACTGGGAATCAAACCATGACCTCCTGGTTCCTAGGTTGATGCTCAATCACTGAGCCATGCCAGCTGGGCAACTTGCTTATTATTTTAATCTAGATGTCTTACACTCAGAATATTTTGAAATTTTTAACCGAGGAAAGCCATTTCATTGGTGGTTCCTGTAACTCCTAAGTAGTTTGTTACCTAAATGTTCCCAATTAACTCAGTTTTCGTTTAATAACCACTTACGAAGTTACTGGCACACACTTGGGACTCTGCACTTACTTGCATGTCTGTTCCCTCTGCCAGGTTAGGAAGCTCTCATTCCCGATAAAACTCGTATGTACAAGGAGATAGTCCTGCCCCCTAGCAGCGCGCAGTCTAGAATGGGAATTAGACTCGCAACCAGTGCATTACGGTGCTCACAGCAGAGCGGGGAGCCAGTTACGACTTGAGTCAGACCATCTCACTTTTATGTTTAAAACCCTCTGACACCCAGAATGAAAGCCCAGCTGCTACTAACGGCCTGTGTTAGGCCACAGGTTGTCTACCCTCCTCACCTTGCCTCTCAGGACCCCCGTTCCAGTTCCAGCCGGTGTCCTTGAACACTGGGTTTATCCTGCCTTTGTTCCTGCTGCTTCTCCCACCGGAGGCTTCTCCCCAGCTCTCTCCTGGCTGCTTCCTCACCTCTTCTGGTTCTCCTCAGATCTCCTCTCACTCTATCCCAGCCACCCAATTGCTGCTGCTTATGCTAGAAAATAACCCCCAATTTATTTTGTTTATTCTCTTCTTCCCAAAAGAATGTTGTCTTCATGAGGGCAAGGGCTTTTTTCTGTTTTACACACCAATATATCCCTAGAACAGTGCCTGGCGCACAGATGGCAATGGACATTTATAATTACTGAATTAATGAATGGTGACCTTTTCTTTTTAATCCTCACCCGAGGAGAGGGGAGAGAGAGACATATTGACTGGCTGCCTCCCATGCGCTTCAACGGGGGGTGGGAATTGAACCTGAGGCCCTTCGGTCCAGGGGCTGATGCCCTAACCACTGGCCAGGGCAATGAATGGTGACTTTTTAACCTACCTTTCATTTTTAATGTATTAATATCTTCCTAGGTCTATATATATATACATAGGTAAGTAGATATAGATATTTTACACAGGGTGGGACAAAAATAGGTTTATGGTTGTGAGTACATGAAATACAGTTTATTATTGTATTATTATTTACTAGAGGCCTGATGCACGAAATTGTGCAAGGGCTTGGCCCTTGCAGCCCTGGCTTCATCCCGGAAGGTCGTCTGGACAGTCATCCGGACAGTCGTTCTGCTGTTCAGTCTAATTAGCATATTAGCTCTTTATTATATAGGATTAACGAGAGGTCCGGTGCATGGATTCGTTCACCAGTGGGGTCCCTCGGCCTGGCCTGCGGGGATCGGGCTGAAACCAGCTTTCCAACATCCCCCAAGGGGTCCCGGATTGTGAGAGGGCAGTTCTTGGGTGATGCACCCCAGAATCGGGCTCCCTCCTCTCTGGTTTCAAGTACATCATCCAAGAAACGCAGCTGCCAAGTCACTGCATCTCGGCAGCTCCTGTGTTGAGCGTCTGCCCCCTGGTGGTCAGTGTGCATCATAGCTACCGGTCGGACGGTCGCTTAGGCTTTTGTATAGAGAGATTATTGTATTATTTTTCATATATACACCTGTAAAACTACTTTTGCCTCACCCTGTATTTATATGGAATTGTGTAGTATTATATGAATAGTCTTCCTTTTATTTACCATATTACTGGGCAATTTAGGCAGTATGTAATTCTGTAGTATTGTGACAACAGTAATGAATATTCCTAATAGTAAAAATGCCTATCACTTGAGTACTTATGTGTCTCTTTTAAGATTATTTGGCCTTAGATTTGTTATTGCTAAGATGTTGATGCCTGCACGTTCTCAACTATGTCTTAGTGCATTTTATTTTTCATAATTACAACAACAAACTTCTTTGTTCTGTTTAATGCTTTTGGTATTATATGCTATTTTATCTTACGTTAAGATTGTTAAAAACAGTGCTGTTTTTATTTGCTTGTTTGCTTGTTTGTTTTTACTAAAAGGCTTTGTTATTTTAAGCCTCCCTTGATAATTTGGTTTTAAATATGTCTCATATCAATAGCATAATAGTTGGATTTTTGTTTTAACAGAGTGGCTATCTCCACTCTGTTAAAAAGCTATTTTTGGTTTAGAAGGGATTTTGTTCATTTTAAATGCCACTGGGATTTTTTTATTTTGAAAGTAACAGCTGTTGGTTAAAAAAAAAAAAAGTTACAGTCCAAGTGTAGACCTTGAAATTTTCTCCTCTATCCGTCTCTACACCCATAATTCCAGTCCCCAGAAGTATTTCGTTTTATATATTTTTTACCAGAATCTCTCCCATGCGTATATAAACAAATATGTGCACAAGTGTAATGTACACACATAATATTTAATGAGATTATATTATAATATTGTTTAACTTATTTTTATGACTTATTACAGCTTCATTTTTATTTATGCTGCATTGTATTTCACTGTTTTCATGTATTTTAACTAGTTCCATGTCATCAGATTGTTAATATTTTAAAATTATTTCTGAACAATGATGGATTACACTCCTGCTAATATTTCTGCAGTAGTGAATTGCAGGTATGCCTGTGGAGCATGGGGAGGGTGGCAGCATAAGAATGGCTGTTCCACCTTTTTCACTGTCTCCCTCTTCACTTGGCTTCTAACTTGGTTAGGATTTGTATAGAAGAAACACGAATGGGAATTATGCCCAGGAAATATCCCCTTTTGAAAAAGAATTGTAAAATTCAGTTTGAGTTTACATTTGAGAAATGAATTCTTGGACATGGACTAAAAGTTTTGATGTGGAATTGTCGTCTGATTACCAGATCGGTGCTTCTCTTTTTGCCTCAAACATTGGCCCCGCCCACTTCATGGGCCTGGCTGGCACGGGAGCGGCCTCGGGGATCGCCGTGGGGGCCTTCGAGTGGAATGTGAGTAATGGGTGTGAGTGACCAGCCTCCATCTTTATCTTTGTCCACGTAAAGCTCATGCACATCAAAACCTGCTTCCAGCTTTGAGTAAACATTGACTGCTTCTTGAGAAGGCCTGGTAGGAAGGGACCAAGGATTTAGTATCTCCAAAAAACCGTGCTAGTGTCTTCTCTTCTTGGTAAATTACTGAAGAGACAGAGAATATTTATATTCCAGGGACTGTAGGAATATAATAAACAACTGTCTTAGGGAACTAGTCCTGTGGAGAAAAGATCATACTAACATTTAAATGTCTGTATATACATATGTATGTACATATCTGTATGAGTCACATCTTTCTTCTCATGGACAACAAAGTAAAGAATACTTCTAGCCCTAGCTGGTTTGGCTCACTGGATAGAGTGTCGGCCTGCCCACTGAAAGTCCCGGCTTCCATTCCAGTCAAGGGCACGTGCCTGGGTTGCAGGCTCAATCCCCAGTAGGGGGCGTGCAGGAGGCAGCCAATCAATGATTCTCTCTCATCATTGATGTTTCTATCTCTCTCTCCCTCTCCCTTTCTTTCTGAAATCAATAAAAAATGTATATTTAAAAAAGATTAAAAAAAAAGAATACTTCTAGCAGAGTGAATTCCAACCCTAGTAAGAAACCCTGAACTTTACAAGCATTTCCTCTCCAAATTACTAGCATCTCCTTCATGTATTCCATTCACCCTACCCCTTCTTTGTAAAGACCCAGTTTTGTACTCAATTTCAATACCTTGTGTACAGTTTTGGTAGTTTCCTATTTCTCTGAATGGTTTCTGATTTTTCTTTCTTCTTTATATATTTCATTATAAGTCACCTTCATTTCTATCTGGAAGTAGGCGAACAATGAATACTAATAAATACCTTGAAAATTGGCTCAGGGAGCCCCCCCTAATTAAGAATGCACCCTTTTATAGGCAAACATCAAGTGCCTATCAGTTAAGTTCATTGGATGGGAGGTTTACGCGTGGGCTGTTATTCCTAAGGTCCCCGGTAGGAACCCCTTAGATAGGGAGTGAGCTTGCATCTTTCCTTAGAGCTTGGCCTGTGTGGGACCCTGATGTTTTTCTTTTTGGTTTCAGTCTCCGTTTCTGCTCTTTGCTCTTGGCTGGATATTTTCTCCTATTTACATTAAGGCTGGGGTGAGTGTCAATTATCAGTTACTCTATTTTCTACAATATTTTTCTTACAGGGGTGGGTGGAGGCCTTGACTGCAAGCCCTAGGGGCTTTGTGGGGGTTTGGAAATGCTTTGTACCTTGAGTGTGGTGGTGATTACACAATTTATATACATTTTCCCAAACTCATAGAACTTTACATAAAATTGGGAGAATTTTACTGAGTGTAAATTATATCTCATAAAACTGTTAAACTTAAAAATATTTGTGGAGCCCCCGACCAGTGTGGCTCAGGGCGTTGGAGCAGCGTACCGTACACCAGAAGGTTGCTGGTTCGATTCCTGGTCAGGGCACTAGGTCCCGGGTTCAGTCCCTGGCCAGGGCATGTATGTATACATATTTGTGGAGAGGGCATTAAAAACGTAACAGGCTCATTCGCTGTGCTAACACTTGCAATTGTGAAGCCATAATCCCAGGAAAATTATCTCAGATTGTGACTGTTATTTTTGAGATGAGGTCTTTTAAGAAGTAATCAAGTTAAAACCAGGTCATTAGGGTGGGCCCTAGACCGGCATGAACTTAAAGAAGAGGAAATTTGGACACAGACATGTACAGAGAGAAGACCCCTCAACAAGCCAAGGAGAGAGGCCAGAACCGGTCCTGCCCTCAGAGGGAGCCAACCCTGCCGACACCTGCAACGCCCAGCCTCCAGGACCATGAGACGCGCACTGAGGCGTCTGTCGTGACGGATGCAGACAGTACATCTCAGAACCTGGCTGCGAAATGAGCTCTGGATGGCAGGTTACGATGAAAAAGCAAGTGAGCGGCCAAAGTAAGAGACTTGGTGTTCAGGGGATAGAGCCGTGGGAAGCCCCCGGGCGAGTCTTCACACAGCAGGTGGGATTGGAGTTAGACATGCGTGAGGTCGGCGGACAGAGCACGTGAGGACATCCGGGACAGAAGGAGGGGCAGTACTCATGTGACAATTACTTACTCACCTGCCGTGAGCCGGGCGCTGCCATCTAATGACCAAAGAGGCCTCACTCCCTGCCCACGGTGCACGCAGCCTGAGCGCCCGGAGTAGAAGTGAACGGGATCGCTGGGGGCACCAGCACACGGGCATCGCTGACACAGACTCAAGCTCTTCTCCCTGGCGCACCTGTTAGAGTTGTAGGATGTGAGGAAGCAGTTAATTTTGCTCTATGGTTATTTCACAAAAGTGATTTGCGTCATTAAACATTTTGAATGAACTGGATTTCCTTCTGCTCTCCGAGGATTGCACTCGAAGCAGATTCCAAGCTTCTATATATTTTATTGATTGATTTCAGAAAGGAAGGGAGAGAGAGAGAGAGAAACACCCATCATGAGAGAAAATCATCAATCGGCTGCCTCCTGCACACCCTACACTGGGGATCGAACCTGCAACCTGGGCTTGTGCCCTGACCGGGAATCAAACTGCGACCTCCTGGTTCCCAGGTTAATGCTCAGTCACTGAGCCACGCCAGCCGGCCTGGAGTCCACGCTTCGTGAAGGCAGCAGCCGTAGTGCCTGTCCTGTTTATTCCTCTCACCGTCACAGCTGCTGTTAGTACAAAGCCAGAGTGGGGACCTGCATCTTGTCTTCCTGGGCCACTCCCACCCTGGCTGCACCTTGTGACCACCTGCACGTGGTGAGCTCGGCCGTCCTGTGAGCCTGCAGTGTGTCTGACAGTGACTTCTCTTGTTGCTCGTACAGGTGGTGACGATGCCAGAATACTTGAGGAAGAGATTTGGTGGCTCCTCGGATCCAGTTCCTCCTCGCTATTCTGTACTTATTCCTCTATCTCTTCCAAAGATCTCGGTAAGTTGTGGAAAAGCCAGCTCAAGAAAGAAAGTAAATATCAGTACCCAGGACTGTGCTAGATTTGTCCCAGCAGTTTGCTCTGGGGCCCCATCAGTTACTTCCCTGGCCTCTGCTGTTAAAGCTAGAGCAGAGGAAGAATCTATACATACAAAAGGGCTAACACGCAAAGTGTCCCTTCGGGAGTTGGACCGGGAGACTGGGAGTTCGATCGCTTGCTATGATGTGCACTAACCACCAGGGGGCGGCACGGAGCATGGCAGGCAACCAGCAGCTGTGGCGGGGCACTGAGGGAGTGAGGGACGGAGGAGGCAGGAAGGCAGGGAACCTGATCAGCCCTGATCGCCAGCCAGGCCTAGGGACCCTACTCGTGCAGGAATTTGTGCACCGGGCCTCTAGTAGCATCATAACAGTTCACAGAAGATAAACGGCGGAGGCGTCTTCTTTGCCTCCTGAGCCTAGGTTACAGGTCCCTCCTCTGTACTCCCAGAGAACCTGGGGCTTCCTGGGTCATGTCATTAGGTGATGTCACTCCCCTGTTACAGCCACCCAGGGGTTGCCACACCCTTACCAGAAAGCTGAACCCCTGGTGACGGATGAGGGCTAGGCTGTCCCAGCGCCTGTCTCTCTGGCCTTGTCCCCCCGCTGTGGTCATCAGGCTGTAGCCACCCTGCCTGCCTTATTGTTGCTCACATCCAGAAAGCCTTTTCCCCTTGAAGCCCTGTCACCTGCTCTTACTGTGTCCACAATGTCTTCCCCATATTTTTCACCGAGCTCCTTGGGAAGGCCTCCCATGGGTACACTGTTCATGTCGCTCCATTCCTCAGTTTTTATTTTTCTCTGTAATACTTGTCGCCATGTGAGAGGAATCTGTTTCCTTGCTCTTGGTCTGTCTGCTCTGTGTCAGTGCAAACTTCCTGAGGCCCCGGGCCGTGCCTGGCTGGTCACTGCATTGCCCCCTGTGCGGAGAGCAGGGTCAGCGCATAAGCCACTCATGGATGTTTTTTGAACAATCGAATGAGTGCCACTTACCACGTTACACGGAAATTTCCTAGTTAGTGGTCTGTCTCCACTAAGTGGAAGCTACTTGAAGACAGTGACTGACTTTTTAAAATCTTTTTTAAAATATATTTTTATTGGTTTCAGAGAGGAAGGGAGAGGGAGAGAGAGAGAGAAACATCAATGATGAGAAAGAGTCATTGATCAGCTGCC
>NW_005873365.1:0-12087 GCF_000147115.1 Myotis lucifugus
ACAGCAGAGGAAGTTTATGGAAAAGTTCAAAAATTCTGTTTTGGACATGTTGAAATGGAAGTGTTGTGTGAAAGCCCTGTGTCATGACAAGCTGTTAGGTATGCATAGTATAAAAGGTACAGTCAGAAGAGAGGTCTGGTCTTCTGTCAGTTAGAATGTCCTAGGCTGTGTCACAGCAAAACTTCAGAGAATTAGAACAACGAAATTTATTTCTTGCTTTTGCTTCATGTCCATTGCAAATCAAGAAGGGAGGTTTTGGTTGTGGTTGTTTTTTTTGTTGTTGTTGTCAGATTATTCACTCAGACAGCAGGCTGATGGAAGCCTTACGTAGTTATGATGCTGTCATGTCTGTTACGGGCGTCAGTGTACACCATGGCAGGGCAAGAGAGTATGTGGAAGGCATATTAGCTCAAAAATGTTCTTCTGAAGTGACACTTGTCACGTGGTTTACATTCCTTCAACTAAGGTAAATTCTATGAACTATGCTGACTTCTAGGGGAAGGCAAGTATAGTTTCCAATGATTATCTAGGAAGAGGAAGAACTCCGGAACATTTTTTGGTGTGAGTGCTAGTAACATCTACCACAGGACTGATGAGATCAATTTAGGTAATCTGACATGTGGTAAACATAGTGGATATTCGTCATTTGTGGTGGCCCAATATTGTTCCTGTATTTTGGTGACTTCTTACATCATTAATCTGTCTTCCCAAGAAGAAGGACAGAATATTTCTATTCCAGAATTTTTTGCAGTTTTAGATGCAGGCATGTGACTTAGATTTCTCCAGTCATTTGAACCCACTTGAGATTTTCATTAGAAAGTCAGTATTGTGACCAGGTGACCCTGAAAGTGGGAACACACACTCTGGAATGACGGAGATTCTGGTTCTTTCTGGGGGTAAAGGGGGAGAAGGGACTGGAACATCAGGCATCCAGTCCTAAGGGCCTTCAGTTCCAAGTGGCATGGCCATGGTGCCTTTCCCAGCATGTCCCTGTGGTGTGGTGTCATTGCTCCTAGATGCGTAGCTTCAGAATCATGCCCTCTGACTCTTCCCTCATTTATATGAGCTCAAGAATATCCCTTTAAATCAGTTTTCTACTTAGATAAATCAGAATATTTTTTAATTTGAAGTTAAGAATCCTGGCCAATATGGTATTTAGTCCCAGGAAAGTCAACAAGTCCTCAGGAAATGCAAATCAGTGAATGTGTTATTTAAACTGGTTGAAAGGCATTGATGATATCTAGTTAGTACAGAACTGGGGATTCAGGTGGTTAATGGCAGAGCATGTGAAACTGTTACTTAAATTATCCTCTAAAATGAAATGGCTAGTGAAGATAAGACTTCGAAAAAACATGTAGCTGTTGATAGAATGAGTAGGAAGGACTAAGGATTACAGGAAGAAAGGAAGACTGGCTGCTTCTAGGTGTGTTGGAGAGCGAAGTAACAGAAAATGATAAGATCTGAGTTTTAAATCCTTGGCTCAAGGCATAGTCAAAGAATTAGGGACTTTCTGTGTCTGTGTCAAAATTATTTGTTAAAACAAGATTGACATAGACAAGAATAAAACATCCTGTGGGATGCAATGGGTTGCTGAATTTCAGGTTAGGTTGAATTCACATCTTTGTCAGATTTCTTAGTAACAGCATGTCGAATGGCAATGAGTAGGACACCAGAATCAGAAAGAAGGTGTTTGGGAGAACACTAAACACCTAAACCTCATGGAATATCTTGCCAGGAAAACAGAAGCTTCCCCACTCTGCTTAGGCCATTAGAACCTTGCCTCAAGACCCCTAAGATAAGTAAGTAATAAGTAAGGCAAGGCATGCCGACTTGCTCATGCCCCTTCTGGTCAGTGCTTATTGCCTATATATATTCTACAGTTAGAGTTAGTCAGAAATTTTAATTGCTTCCTCAATTGATTGAATGCAACTTATACATTAGTGTGGCCTATGAATGAAGTAAAGATGGCATAAAATTCCTTAAAGTAGAAGATCAGTCCAATACATTATGGAAATTTTTGGAGTGAATATATCGTGGGCAACTCAACCTGCCAAATTGATTACCTGAGAGGAATCAGAAGACTTTACTGCTGCTATTGGTGGAAATATATTGGAAGGGAGAAACTTAGTATTATTGAAAAGCATGATGGTAGTGGTTCTTTTTTTTTTTTTTTTAAAAATACTTTATTGATTTTTTACAAAGAGGAAAGGAGAGAGGGATAGTTAGAAACATCGATCAGCTGCCTCCTGCACACTCTCTACTGGGGATCAAGCCTGCAACCAAGGTGCATGCCCTCTACTGGAATTGAACCTGGGACCTTTCAGTCCATGGCCTGATGCTCTGTCCACTGAGCCAAACCAGTCAGGGCCAATGGTGATTTTTCTTGATAGACGTTTGAAGACTTTAGAAACATTGACTTTGAAATGAGCTCCCTGATTCCATTGGAGAAAAAGTTTAAAATAGAGGAGATGTGGGCTAAGTTCAAAATAGCTGGGTGAAGATGCGTTGGTTTTGATAACCAACTCTGTGTACATTTTAAGTAGGGTAAGGTTAATAAATATTTCTCACAAAATAAATACTGAACTGGGGTTGTAAAATTAATTCAAGTAATTTAGTAATCTTGTATTGTTATCTTGTCACTGATAATGAGGACTAACTACAGAGTCTAGACCAATTTAAGAAATTAGGTACATTTAGGAACGTAACTAATATTGAAAATAGAAGTTGTAAAGGAATTAGACTTGCTTTATAAAGCTGCTTTGCGATTGATATTGTGTTTATTTTATAATAACTGAAAGCCATACTTATTTATTCCCAATTAGCTCCCACTTGAGATTCTGGTGGAACTTAGTTTTACCTCCTTGCATGTCCAAACAAATCCTTTGCTAAGTAACCTAGGGTAATGCAGAGTCAGAGTGATGATGACCACTTCATAGGTCTGCTTATGACCTGAACTGTAGCCAAAGTATCTGGGTTGGCTGATTCTTAATGAGAGATCAAATGAAACTTAATTAGGATTGGAACAAAGCAGGCTTAACCTAAGTACTTTATGCAAAACTTGAAACTATTCATTAAATGCCCTCTATGTTTGGTTAAAAAGACATTAGACTGTATGCTTCTTTTTCTTTTCTTTTTTAATTTGCAAAAAGTAAAAAATTAATAAGGTCCAGTATCTTTTGCCAAAAACAACTCTATATGTACAGAGGTATTGGACTCTGGTTCTATTATTGTGTTTGTTAGTTTTGTATATTTGTTTTTGTTCTGTGGAAGCACAGAATTGGAGTAATCATGATTCCAGATCACAGAACACTCTCATTATTGGTCCTTTCTTAGCCTGCCTTCTTTTCTGTCTGTCCCTCTCTCCCGTTCCATATTTCTTTTATTAGTTATCTTTTAGAAAACAGAATAACTATTCACAAATCTGAAACAAAATCCAGGAAGTACTTGACAATAGTCTATATCTAGCCATATGATTCATTTTATCTAATCTGTTTCCCTGCTTGCTGATAACTGTAAGCATCATTCTAAATCCTATTTAATAAGTTTCCTTTTTATACAGTATATCATATCTATATGCAGTCATAAAAGTATACATTTTATTTTAATTATTTTTGATTCTGTAAAAATAGGTTTCATGCCATAGGTAATCTTTGGGATTGACTGATTTTTGTTGTAATTCATATTGCTGAATATCACTGTAGCTCATTTGTTTTAATTACTGAATAGTTCAATTGAGTGAAAATAACAAAATTTATTCCCCTCCTTTCTGATTTATGAGCATTTTCAATCAGTGATGCTGTGAACATTCTTGAATTAATAAATGTTCTCTTTGTATATATGCCAGGGTTTCTTCTGGGTATTTACTTAGAAGTATAATTACTCCATCACACCATACTTGTTTATATTGCTGTGAATATTTGTCAGGCTTTAGTTTTCATGATTTAAAACTAAACTGAAATAAGATAGGAAAAATAATAGACCGTTTCTTCTTCAATGATGTTTGAAATAATAATGACCTACGTATATTTGCTTTGCAAAAGTTAATAGTAAATGAAAATAGAAAATTACTTATAAATGGGCCTACTTATAGTTTGAGAAGCTCATTTGGCCATGACATTCTTTTTTCTTTGTAGTCACTAAGAAGTAAATTTATCTTAAGTGTGAATCAGGTGTCACATAGTTATAACCAACATTTGGCAGGTATATGATGCTATAAAAAGATGGACAAGGATCAATTATATCTGAAAATAGTAAAAATATTTACCCATTATAAGTAGAACAACTTTCAAGGAAGATCTCTGTATTAACAACTATATCACTTCTTGCCTTATTAAACACTAGTAGCCCGGTGCACAAAAATTTGTGCACTTGGGGGGGCTCCCTCAGTTATTCAACATTTATAGGCACAACACTGACCACATTGGTGGTGGTGGTCTTGTCAGAATGTGTTATATTATGCAGATGAAAATCTATTTAAACAGATTTGATGTAGATATTTTCAAAGATGGAATTGTCCCCGTCAACTATTTTAGTTGATTCATATCTTCACTAATTGTCATCATTGCAAAGTTTTTAGTCCCCATATGGATTGCTGGATATACTAGGACATGTGCTGTCCCTGTCCTTTGCAGCCTTTGTTAACTTAAGGACTCTAGTTTTCCATTTATATGTTTAAGTACCAACCTTACTGGCTTAAAAATGTAAGCTTTTAACACTGCTCTCTGTTCCGTATCCTTCTGATGAAAAGTGGAGTTGGGTTGCAGCACAGGAGAGAAATTGAGAAGGGGGATATTGAAGTAATGACTGCAGTAGGAGAAGAGGGAACCTATTTCCCTGGCCACAGGCGCTGGTGCCCCTGGACTACAGGGCTGGCAGCTTCTCCGGTGGCTGCAGCCTGGGACCTCGGGCGGGTGCTTGTCCATCTCCAGCCAGCTGCAGGTGCTGGCGCCTGGATCAAAGGTGGGCGGCTTCTTCTTCTTCTGTGCTTCCAGGGAGGGCAGTCAGTTACGTGTATATGTTTGTGCATGCAAACATAGGTGTGTACATGTGTGTATGTGGAAATCTGCTGGGCAAGTCAAAACCATAGAAGAGTTGCCCCCTATCTCTTGAATCTTCCAGAAATATCCCCCACTTTTCTATTCTATCACTACTAGAGAGTCAGTATTTGCAGCCAGCCAGCCAGCGACTCTCTCAGTGTCTATTTCTGACTTCTTCTTTCCCTGTCTGTCTTCCAACCCCTAATTATATTTCCACCTGGATGCATCATTTTTACTCCCAATATGCTGTATAGAGAAGGAGTCAGGATGCTGTCTTCCCATGAATAGTACTCAGTAACAAACCAATTGCATTTTAGTTGGGCAATGCCCCTACCCACCCTTCAAATCCCTTCCACCATGCATTTCTGTTTCTCTTTTTGTTTGTTGGATTGTTCTGATGCTCCTGCTCCTCATCCCACCACCCTTGGATCGTAATGTAAAATTCTTTTACCATGTCAAGAAATTATTAAAAATACAGGTACTTTGAAAAAAAAAATACAGGTACTTCTCCGAACACCGGCCGGGGGGGCAGGGAAGAGGCGGCTGCGGATAGCCACTTCCCTGCCCCGCCCGGCTTCTCCGATAACCTGCCGGGGGGGGCGGGCAAAGGTGGCCCCGGTTCTCCAATCATGGGCCGGGGGGCCCTGTTCTCTTGCCACCCGGCTCTTGCCTGCTACCTGGGTTTCTGATCACCTCAGCGGCAGGCGACTTCTTCCGTCCTTCCCCTTTCGCCTCCCAGCATTGCGCCTACGTATGCAAATTAACCGCCATCTTTGTTGGGGGTTAACCGCCATCTTTGTTGGCAGTTAATTTGCATACTGCCCTGATAGCCAATGGGAAGCGTAGCGAAGGTACGGTCAATTACCATGTTTGTCTATTATTAGATAGGATTATTTTAGCTTTTTAGATATTCAGTACTTTCTAAAATGTGATGTACTAAATGCTTTTGCATTATTTCTAGTTAATCATTTCCGTAATCCTATTTTAAAAAATGAAGTTGGTGAAAGCCAAATCATGTTGAATCTTCTGGCAGCAGGGACGACATCTAGTTCTTATTACGTAATTGCCTGTTCAGAGTACTCATAAAAATCACCTCCATAATATATGCTTTTTGACATCTAATGGACTTTCCATATTTCTTCTGAGTAACAGTTTGACCTGATGATAGTCCTTCAGACTATTAACAAATTCTGCCATCATTGATCACATTTACCGCAATGCTTCCTCCTTGCCCCAATTTGAGGATAAAACATATAAAATATTTCCCCATATAACCCGTTTGAGTGAACATTCACGTTTGCTATGAATTACCCTTTGTACTGTCAGCAGTAATATCCAAGAGCAAAAAAGGGCGTATCTGTTCTTTGAATGATTAAACCTTTGAAGTAGCCACAGTGAACGGTGATTGTAGAAAGTGAAGCAAAAGTAAACTATGCCCTCATTTCATATTCCTTATTTTTATATGCTGAACCTCTTCCATGCTCTCGAATTGGTAATAGGTGGAGAAGGGCCCTAATGTAGTTCCAAATGTGGGATAATGTAACAGCCAGTTTCATGCTGCATTGGCTGCCTGGTCCTGATTTCTTTCCACCAAAATGACCTCATAAAAATAATAAATGAAATCCCATCGTTTTTGTTCATTTATTCAATAGTCAATCAAAATAATATGAACCCACTTTGAAAATCCTATGTCAGTGATGGAGAACCTTTTGATCTCGGCGTGTCAGCATTTTGAAAAACCCTAACTTAACTCTGGTGCCGTGTCACATATAGAAATTTTTTGGTATTTGCAACCATAGTAAAACAAAGACTTATATTTTTGATATTTATTTTATATATTTAAATGCCATTTAACAAAGAAAAATCAACCAAAAAAATGAGTTCATGTGTCACCTCTGACACGCGTCATAGGTTCGTCATCACTGTCCTATGTCCTTCTTTTCACTATGTCTGAGCAATACACTTAACTTCCTTTAAGACATTCTTTGGTCTAAAAAGTATTTTTTTTAAATACTAAAGGAAAAGAAATATATGACACATTTTGCCTAGAGCTTTTCAACTCTTGATGCAGAACTGTTTTTTAATAATCTAGTTAAAACCTGTGACAACTGATGGTTGTCAAGAGTAGAAAGGTTTGAAGTTTCTGTTGACAGTTTTTATATATTACAATTGAGTTAGATCACAAAAGTTTATTTATATGGATATCTGGGAAGTGGGATGTATTTACATAAAATTATATTGTGTACAGATATGGTTTTCCATTAGTACACAAAGTCATATTATTTAAGACAAACCTAATCCTTGTACTGTTATTTGACCTATGACTATTCACAATTGGTAACATAAGGACAATACTTTCTAAATTTCAGTCCATTCTCTACCCAGGCAGTATCACTTGGAAACAAGATAGCTACTAAGAGAATACTTCTGTGTACATTTTTAGATTCACAGATCTAGATTTACCAACTGTGAATTGAAGGAAAGAAGAGTTGCTTAGATTAGAAGTGGTGAATAGTGGGTGAGTAGTGGGTGCTCCAGTCTATTCACCCACTTACGTGTTTGCAAATTGTCCTCAATTTGGGGAACTGATCACCATTGCAGAATATGAGAGAAATGAAGAAACTGACAGTTAATTTATAAATTAATATAGCAATATAGTCGATATTATTGATCACTTACTATGTGCCAAAACATAGCACTTAAGTATGCTAAACACCAGGGTCTAAGTTTAGAAAGACTAATATGAAGTCCATTTACATCAATATTTTTTAAAGTAGTTCTAAGTCAGCCAATCAACTCAGTGTGTGACTTGAGTTCTCTGCTTAATCTTTGTTTTGTCAGCTATATAATGAGGGTAATGAAATAGATAGTATCAAGGTCCTTTTTAAGTCCCCTCCAAAATTGGACATTTAAAAATACACAAACAAGGTACAAATGATAGATTAATAAATGGTACATTTTTGTCATAAATTCTTGTATGTTCTTAGATTGCAAGATTCATGGGTAAAAGACAATGCACCTGATTGCTGTCCACAGTAGGAGGTGGACTGCCAAGGGAATTGTCAGCATCTGGAATCACAAGGTCCCAGGGGCATGCAGAATCTGAGTTCAGTCCAGGCAAGTCCAATTGGGAGATGATGGGTGCACGGTTGCTTATGCTTCAGTGAGTAATGAGTGCTCTTTAGGGCAAGGTGACCAGCAAAGTTATCGTTCACGGGAACTCTGTTGTGATTGACACAGGTATCAGCTAGTAGTCGGAGTGTCATCAATGATAGGAGAACTGGAAGAGAAAATACTGGCAGTGTGGTCCAGCCATATTATAGAGGGCACTCACAGGAACAAACAAAAATGGAATTAGTACAAATAATAGTATTGGCCTATTTACAGGGTTGTTATGAGAAGTCAATGAGAAAGTACATGTAAAGTGCTTACAAGAACATGTAATAAACACTATGTGTTAGCTCATCATCTTCTTAGTATTGTCATTTTATTTTAGAGTTCACAAAATGCTTTTCGCACTATCATTGTATTTCATACATACAAAGAATCCTGTGGTGAGATGATCATTTTTAAAATTTAAAAAAAGTAAAAAAAGTACATTTGATTCATTTAACAGGGATAGAGTGATACCCTCACTTTTAACTCCCTGTACTAGATGTTGTTAATTGTGAAAAATAGTCTATCACTGAAAGGCCTCCATGAAGACAGGAAAGAGACCCAACCCCCAATGCTGGGCAATAACTTTTAGTAAAAAGGGGTAGTTACCTGGACCGGTTTTAGTCTAATCATTTATGTATGCCTTCAGAAGAAACATGCTTCCCTAGAAGATCCTCTTTGTTCTTTACACCTTAACACTGAAAAACAGAGGCTCCATGGCATAATGAGAAAGTGAGAGTATGAAATTATTCTTTCTAAGGCACAAGATGTCTTGGCCAATGATGGCCCTCTTTTCTGTTTTTCTATTCTCTCCACTACCCCACCTTGTCCTTTCATCTGTGCCTTCAACAGTGTGTTCTCACTGATACTTCAATATGGTGAACAGGAAGGCTCTCAAAGGGAACCGGAGGGTTGATTGACAAGGCAGAGTGCAGGGAAAAGTCTCACATCTCTTCTCCCCAGATCAAAGGAAAATGCATAAACAAGAGCTGCCTGAAGTTTTCTGGGGGAACATATCACCGAAATATTTTTATTTACTTATTTATTTATATGTTTTTGTTCCCATGATAATAAAGACATTTCTTTTTATCTGATGAGATGGTTTAGAAATGTCAAATACTGTCAACAGGATCATACTGATCAAGTCTAATAATGAAATAGAGATATTTTTTCTTTGCACTTAAAAAAGTATTATTTTGAAGCCAGTGTAGAGAAACTATGCTTTATATATATTATTTATTTCCATGTCTAAGGCTCATGAATTAACTCTCATCCATATACAATCGTCTTATCTTGATTCTGGCATTTTGAAAGATGTAACTTGCATTATCCTCAGGAAGTGTTACTCGCACTGGCTTACACAAGAATCAAATACTAGAGTAGGATTTAGACCTGTTTCATTTAAATCAGCGGTTCTCAACCTGTGGGTCGCGACCCCTTTGGGGGTCGAACGACCCTTTCACAGGGTCGCCTAAGACCATCGGAAAACACATATATAATTACATATTGTTTTTGTGATTAATCACTATGCTTTAATTATGTTCAATTTGTAACAATGAAAATACATCCTGCATATCAGATGTTTACATTATGATTCGTAACAGTAGCAAAATTATAGTTATGAAGTAGCAACGAAAATAATTTTATGGTTGGGGGTCACCACAACATGAGGAACTGTATTAAAGGGTCGCGGCATTAGGAAGGTTGAGAACCACTGATTTAAATAGATGCCACCGACTGGAAACCTCTGGCATCGTACTGCAGATTTTTATTCTTCCACACACAGGATATTTCCATCAGCCAGTTCTACTTACCGGAGTATAAATTTCCCACCATTACCATTATCACAAGGGCATGAAACATAGGTCTAAAAATAACTTTTAAAAAAGAGTGAAAACTGGAGTGTTACTGTCAGGATAACTTTACTCTCCTCACTTTCTACTTTTGCAGTTAGGACAGGACAGCTATGGGTACCTGGGTCCTGAGAGTGCACGTTGTTGCCTTCGTTGCTTCTCACCTGTTTGAATACTTTGATTTTTTTTTCCAGTCCTATGACCATGGGCAAATTACATGCTCTGCGCTTGCTTCCTCATCTACCCTGGGATAATATATACGTATCTCATAAGGCCTTTAGGTATAAACAAAACAATAAATTTAGGGGACTGCCCGGCACATACTGGGGGCTCAATATGCTGGGTGTTCTACCTGCCTTAATAAAGTGGTGGTGCCAAGGCACTGGATTATCTGATATGTATGGAGGAGAGTCTATTTAAAAGGAAAGAACCTCAGGAGCCAGATCATACTAGCTTCAGAAATTAGTAGTATTGTGTTTTCACATGGGATAATATCAGCATATTTTATTTAGATTTAGAGATATCCTCACATTTCTACAAAGTTACTTCTAGCTCTGCTGTGTGTTTTATAATTGCAGAGCCCAGTCTCTTGTGCTCTATCCTAGACGTTGTTAGCTGCAAGATTAGGTGCCTGGTCATCTATGGTGAACTCCACTTCTTGGTCATGGTCCATTGTGGAAAGAGATAAGCCACACATTTGAAGTCCAGTGATCACTCTTCCCAGGGGAGTGGCCTGGCTCTGGAGTTCTGGGGAAGGTCATGCCAGGGCAGTGTCAGGGTCTGCTCCAAGTCCTTCATGCTGGTTAGGGAAAAAAAGCACCCGCTTGTGGTGGCACCCCTTAAAGATAAGGAAGTAAAAGATAAGAAAGGAGAATTTTTTCAAACTTTAGAATTAGTTTCAAGAGATCTAGAACTCTTTTTACAAAATGGATGTTGAATTGAGTGTGTGTTTGAAGAGAAGAAAAAACAAATCCTTTTCCCTGCTGTTTAAGTGTTTGGTGTATCTATTGTTCCTCAAGCATTAATCATTCATGAAACGGTCTTAGTAGTTAAGACGTTAAAGCCCAAAGCAGTGATAGCTCTGTTCCCTTATCATGTCTGGGGTGCTGTCCTTATGCAACTCTGAAGTTTGCAGTAATGTGGAACTAAAAGCTAAGTATAATGATGCTGATTTTTAAGTGTTATTATGATTGACAGATATATTTGTAAATTAAATACTCATTTTAACTTAATCATGAATAATTAAGTTCCCTCAAGTCCTCCTTTGGAATTTTAAGGCACACACAGGGAAAGTTAAGTAATTTAGTTAAGTAATTTGGAATGATTGAATTTCTACTTTCTGAATGACTTTATATGTATTAAGTCCTCCTATTCAGTTTAAACAATGATTAGAACAGTGATTCTCAAACCACTTGATAAAACAGATTTCTGGGCTTCATCCCAGCATTTCTGGTTCTGAAGCACATCTAAGTGGGACCCCAGAATTTGTAGTTCTAATAGGTCCCCAAGTGTTGCTGATACTACTGGCCTGGGGAACACATTTGAAAACCAGCTTTATATGTAGATCAGAGACTTAATGAGGTTAATGTTTATCTCTAAATCTTGATACCCCAATGGATTGGCTATGAAACACAGCTACTAACTAAAATATAAGTTCACCAACCAGTTAAGCAGCTACAACAAAATTAGATTAAAATATCAGAAGAAAATTTTATAAATTCAGAGTATATATCTATGAATTATTTCAGTGTCTTGAGTGTTAGACTCATATTTTTTTTTTACAAGTTTTCTTTCTTATTAGTAACTAGCGGCCGAATGCACAAAATTCATGCAAGAGTAGGTCTTCTTTCCCCCAGCTGCAGGCACTGGCTTCCTCTGGCACCCAGGACCCAGGCTTTCCTCTGGCGGTTGGTAGGCACCTGGGACCCGGGCTTCCCTCGCAGCCCCGGCTTCGTCCCGAAGGTCATCCAGAAGGATGTACGGTCTAATTAGCATATTACGCTATTATTATTATAGACTAGGGTCCCGGTGCACAAAAATTT
>NW_005873365.1:13327-26403 GCF_000147115.1 Myotis lucifugus
ATTCTGGGCCAGCTTTAGCTCTGAGGCCTCCCTGCTGAAAATATCGATACAATGTTGCGGTCCGGCTGAAGCCTGGCTCAATGAAAGCCAGTTTCTGGGGTTTTGTTTAGCTTCGTATTTGCAACATAGTACATAGTTGCTTAGAGTTGCAGCTGAGAGGCCCGCAGCAGCAGGCGGGGAACGTTGGAGTTCGCCGTCACTGGAGCAAGCAAGCCTCCCTGCTCGCTTCAGTGCATGGCTGCTGGCCGTCATCTTGGCTGACAGTTAATTTGCATAAGGATATGCTGATTAGCCAATGGGAAGGGTAGTGGTCGTACGCTAATTACCATGCTTCTCTTTTATTAGTGTAGATGGATTCTTAAAACTATTTAGAGGACTTTCATATTAAATGAAAACAAAACAAAAAGAGCCAGAGTCAGTCACACTCATAAGATTTTGACAGTTTTTAACAGAGTAGCCTGTTCATTGACCAGATGAACTTAGTGTTGTCCCATTCTATAAATAATTTAAAAAGAATGAATTGACTTTCCATATAATAAAATACTGTATCTTTTTTCAATAGGTCAATGTTACCACTCTAATCATCTTCAGCAAATACAAACTATTGATGTTGAGTCATTATATTGACTGTTAAAAGAAAGTTCTGTTTTACAAATCTGATAAAATACAAAACTCAATATGCTTATTTTTATATGTGCAAATAATTGGTTTGCACACAAATAATTGATGAATAAATGAAACCAGACTATCATTAAGTTAGAACCACCAATATTTTTAAAACATCTACAAATGTACATAAAAATCTGGAAATGTAAATAGCTTTTTGCCTTGCCTCTCATCCAGGAATATTCTGCCCTTATCTATGCCAACAAGTAAGAGTGGAAAGTACACTATTTTGTGTAAGACCTACATAAAATGTCACCAATGTCTAGTTATAGAGCCAAGGACAAAAGGTCACATTTGTTTCCTCTCCCACTGGACTGAGCACGGAAGCCTGACAGTCCAGCCACCGCACCTTTAGAGCGAGCTTTGCACTTTGAAAGCATTAATGTTTGAAGATGTTCTTACTCTGGTAAAATGCTATACATTCATTAAAGTATCTTCATTGCCCTCAACTCGGGGTCCAGAACATGCACATGTGGAAGAGACCAAAACCCAGTTTACAATCAGGAGCCCAGGCCAGTGGGATCTGAAACCTGAGCAGAGCTTCCCAGCAGAGAGCTGACCCCCACGTGATGCCTACACCTCTGAGAAATAATTACTTCCTGCTTTATGTCACTGAGATTTTGTGGTTGTTTATTACATACTAATCACTAACTGATACATACAGTGAGTCTCGGTATTATAAAAAAGGCTTGTTCTTTTCCATAAAGTTAGAAATAATTCCAAAAATAACTGACAGATAATTATTTTACATACCTTTTAAAAAATATCAGTGACATTTGGGAATGGTAATTAACTTACGGAGCAAATTTGGGTTTATTGTGCCCTAAGTTGTGGTATAGGAAAGTACATACTATGTGCTCACTAAACTAGTTGGGTATGATTTTAATAATTGAAATAAAGTCAAAAAAATGGTGTAACTGGAAAATTCAACCAATACTTTTAATAAGTATAAACATACTTTTAGTAAGTATAAAGTATATTTCTGGATGGTATAATTTGTGAAAATTTCCTTAATGTCTTATTACACATGACTTAAACTACATTTTAACAATAACAGGAATATTATATCCAATTAACAGAATCAAAACTAACATTTTTTGAAAAAACAAACTGAACATTTAAGCCACTAATTAGTACTTTCAAAAGGATTTGACAGATCTGTTGATTATAGGAAATTAAAGGCAATTACCTTTACAAATGTTCGACTTCCCTCCTGCAGGAGTCCCTTCTAAGAGAGACAATGATATAAGTGAAACTGTGTAAGAAAAAAGTTTTAAAAATCTAATTTATAACCACTTATTTTAAATGGTGGGTTGATGAAGCAATAAAACTTTTAAGATCTCTTCCATTGCCTTTTAGTATCTATTACATGGAAATATTTTAAAAGTAAATATCTTTTATGACATGCACAATTAATGACCCCTTTTAGAGAATAAGAGGCCTATATTGAATAACATTATAAAATATAGTCACATGGGAATAGCTGATACTGACGGATTATAGGAAAGAAATATGACTCATAATAATTTGTCACATGTTAAGACTCTTAAATTTAGTTAATCATTATATTTAAAGATCCATTTAAAATGCTCATTTAAAAATATTCTTGAAAATCTTTTAAGTACAAAATCTTCATATATTCAACTTTTGTATGTTTTTTATATTTGGTAAATTGCTAAGGAAGTGAGTTATTTTCAACAGTTTTTATTTCTATGGAGTTCAAGAGAATGCCCAGTCTCCATAAATAAAAAGTAAATAAAGGAAATGTATCAGAGAGTTGCAAAACGGCATCATCATGCTTCTGAAGAAACTTCTTGATTTCTTGATCATCATGCCCCAAACTCAAAGTATTGCCTTCTTCGTTTTCCTTTTGAAGAAGCTGCTCCAGAACCCAAAAGAGGGAGAAAATATTTTCATAGCGTGAAGCATCATAACTGGCTTGCACCTACAAATAAACAACACGCTCCTTTTAAAAAAAATTGGTTGTAGTTCAAATAAGAAAAAAGCCAAATAAGGTGATTACATTTTCAGATAAAAAATAAATACAGTTGACCCTTGAACAACACAGGAGTCAGAGGCACTGACCCACCCTCCCCCCATACAGTTGAAAATCCACGTGTAACTTGTGAAAACCCCCAAATTAAGTTGTCCCTTGGGATCCAAAGGGATTGGTTCCAGGACCCTGAGTGGGTAGAAAATCTACATATGCTCACGTCCTATATATAATAGGGTGTAGATTAATGTATAGAGTTGACTCCGCATAGGTGGACTCCCAACCATAGACAAAAAACAGTGCAGGTATTTAATAAAAAACAATCGGCATTTAAGTGAGCCCACAGAGTTCACATCCATGTTGTTCAAGGGTCAACTGTATTTGACTTAATACCTCTGTCTTCTTGTTCCTTTTCGAGAACAAAGGAGAAAACCTGACAGTCTTGTATTACTTTTTTTCTCTTGCTGGTTTACAAAGCTCTAAATCCTTTCTCTGCATTATTGCTACAATTTATTACTCAGATGATTCGGAGAATACTTGGCAAAGAGGCTTACACATACCAAGTTCTGTGTGTTTATTTCAACATTTCATCAAAGACTTCCCATCAATAATACTCTTGCCAAGGATAATATAAGGATTTTTAGGGGAAGGATTTTAGGAACATGTTTCACTGTACAACTCAGTCTTAGAGCAGTTAGAGTTATGATCTGTAAGTGACCAGACGTGATTGCATCCTGAGTCTACAGAAATCAGGGAGTAATAGGATTAGATTGTATGGAATTGGATACGTGGTCATGAGGGAAAATGTAGATGTGCCTTGTAGAAGTTATTATTTGGCTTAGGTGGCTGAAAATGAGATGGGCAATGGAAAGCCTAACACAAGGGAATACAGGAATCAGTGAAAAGATATAAAATGGCTTTATCATTTACTTATTAAGAAATATGTTAGAAATATTCACTAAATCTATTTGCTGTAATAATACGTAAATGAAGAAACATTCTTTTAGAGCCCAGAGGAATGTATTCTTCTAATAAACAGAGTCAAATATATATAGATAACTAATCAAATTTAAATTTAATAAAGGCAATTTAAAAACAACTAGGAAACTGTAGACCAGTCTCATTTATGACTATATACATTTCCAAGTTTTATGACTATAGACACATGATTCCAAACAATGACATTTAATCCAGTAATGTAATCAAGCAGGATTTCTTTTTAGGTGCTTCAATAATAGGAAGTCTTATCAATATAATCCATCATAACAAATTTAAGGGGAAAAACTATATGATCGTGTCAATAGGTACAGAAAATTTTTTTTGTTTTGTTTTCAGTTACAGTTTACATGAAATATTGTATTATATTCAGGTGTATAGCATAGTGGTTAGACAATCATATACTTTGTAAAGTGTTCCCCCTGATATTTCCAATACCCAACTGTCACCATACATAGTTATTACAGTATTATTGACTGTACTTTATGCTGTACTTTATATCGCTATGACTATTTAGTAACTACCAATCTGTACTTCTCAACCCCTAATATATAACATTGTATTAGTTTCAGATATCTATATATATAAAAGCCTAAGCAACCTTTATGACTGAACGACTGGAACGACCAGTTGCTATGACTCGCACTGACCACCAGGGGGCAGATGCTCAACGCAGGAGCTGCCCCCTGGTGGTCAGTGCGCTCCCACAGTGGGAGCGCCGCTCAGCCAGAAGGGGCTCATGGCTGGTGAGCGCAGCTGTGGCAGTGGGAGCCTCTTCTATTGCCGCAGCAGCGCTACCAAGCAGCAGCAGTGGCAGGTGCAGCGGGGCGGGGATGAGCAGCAGCAGAGCTGAGCCTGGCCCCGGCTGGGGCTCCTCCCTGGTCTCCTGCCGCTTTGGCACTGCTATATCCCCCCTCCCCCGAGGGGTCCCAGGTTGTGAGAGGGTGCAGACCAGGCTGAGGGACCCCACCGGTGCACAAATCCATGCACCAGGCCTCTAGTACAATATAATGATTTGATATGTGTATATATTGTAAAATGATCTCATAAGATATCCAGTTGACATCCATCAACATATACAGTTGCAAAAATGTATTTTTCTTGTAATGAGAACTTTTTTACTTGGTCCCGCAAACCACTCCTGGCAACCACCAGTCTGTTCTCTGTATCTATGAGTCTGTTTCTGTTTTGTTTGTTCATTTATATTGTCCTTTAGATTCCACATATAAGTGAAACCATATGGTATTGTCTTTCTCTGATTTATTTCACATAATATTCTCTAGGTCCATCCATGTTGTTGCAGATGCTAAAATATCATTTTTTATGGCTGAGTAATATTCCATTTCATAGATATATCACCGCATTTTTGTCCACTCATCCAGTTGATGGATACTGCGGTTGCTTCCATAGCTTGACTATTGTAAATACTGCTGGCAATGAACATAAGGGTACATTTATTCTTTTGAATTAATGTTTTGGGTTTCTTTAGATATATTCCCAGGAGTGGAATTGCTGGGTCATAAGACAGTTCTATTTTTAATTTCTTGAGACAACTGTGTACTGTTTTCTACAGTGGCTGCACCAATCTGCATTCCCCACCTCCTAGCCAACACCTGTTGTATTTTGATTTATTGATGACAGCCATTCTGACAGGTGTGAGGTGATATCTCATTGTGGTTTTAATTTGCATTTCTCTGACGATTAGTGAGTTTGAGCATCTTTTCATATGACTATTTTCCATCTGTATGTCTCTAGAGAGGTGTCTATCAGGCTCTTTGCCCATTTTTTAATTGGGTTGTTTAATTTCTTGGTGTTGAGTTGTATGCGTTTTTTATAAATTTTGGATATTAACCTCTTATCAGATTTATCACTGGTGAATATTTCTCACGGCACTCAAGGGTTCTGTTTTCTCCACATGCTTCCAATACTGGTTTGTTTTTTTGTTTTGTTTTATTTTGTTTTTTGTTTGTTTCTCTTTTTGAAAATAGCCATTCTGACAGATGTGAAGTGATATCTTATTGTGGGGTTCATTGGCACTTTTCCGATGATTAGTGATGTTGAGCATCTTTTCGTGTACAGGTTGGCCATATGTATGTCTTCTAGGTAAAAATGTCTATTCAGATCTTCTTTCCATTTAAAAATCAATTATTTTCTTACTGTTGTTTTATACAAATTCTTTATATATTTTGGATATTAACCCCTTAACATGTCTATGATTTGCAAGTGATTTTTCCCACTCAGTAGGTTGCCTTTTCATTGTTGATGTTTTCCTTTGCTGTGCAGAAGCTTTTTAGTTTGATGTAGTCCTATTTGCTCATTTTTTATTTTGGTGCAAATCCAAAAGAGTAATTGTCAAGACAAATGTCAAGGAGTTTACTACTTATGTTTTTTTTTTAGGAGTTTTATGATATATTTGTTTTATCATCTGTTGAGATTCTACACATGTTGAGTAAAGCTAATATGTTCCCGTCTCTACAGTTTCTATAATTCCTAGAACAATGTCTTTCTTGTCCATAGTAAATCTCAATATACATTTCTTGTTTTGAATTGAACAGGAATTGTAGTGACTTAAAAGGTCACTTATGTTTTTTTTTTAGGAGTTTTATGGTTTTTTTTTTAGGAGTTTTATGGTTTTTTTTTTAGGAGTTTTAGGAGTTTTAGGAGTTTTAAGTTTTAATCCATTTTGAGTTGATTTTTGTGTATGGTGTAAGATAGTGAGTGGTCCAATTACATTCTTTTGCATGTTACTGTCCAGTTTTCCCAGCACCATTTATTGTCCTTTCCCTGTCGCATATTCTTGGTTCCTTTGTCATCCTATATAATAAAAACCCTAATATGCAAATCGACTGAATGGCAGAATGACCGGTCACTATGACATGCATGGACCACCAGGGAGCAGATGCTCAATGCAGGAACTGTCCTCTGGTGGTCAGTGCACTCCCACAGGGGGAGCGCTGCTCAGCCAGAAGCTGGGCTCATGGCTGGCCAGTGCAGTGGCGGTGGTGGGAGCCTCTTCCGCCTCCAAGGCAGCGCTAAGGAGCGGGCCTAAGCCAGCAGGTGGACATCCCCCGAGGAGTCCCAGACTGCGAGAGGGTGCAGGGTGGGCTGAGGGACACCCCCCACCCCCAGTGCATGAATGTCATGCACTGGGCCTCTAGTAAATATGTGAGTTTATGTCTGGACTCTCTGGTTGCATTGATCTATGAGTCTGTGTTTTGACAATAACATTATTTTGATTACTATAGCTTTGCATATAGTTTGAAAAGAGGGAGCAGGATACATCTAGCTTTGTTCCTTCTCAAGATTGCTTTGCTATTCAGGGTCTTTTATGGTTACATACAAATTTTAAGATTGTTTATTCTATTTTATACTTTCTTTTAAAATGCTTATAATATTAATTACTTCTGCCCTCACATTCCCACAAATTGGACTATACATTATTAGATGAATACATCTAATGTCTATATGCTGATTCCCTTGATGTGGAATGGACTCTATAATCAATAATTAATTACTAGGACTTTGGTCAGCATTTAGTGACCACTAAAGATACCAGGTATCTGGATCCCACCATTTTTATAGATTTGAATTTTTTAGCTTATATTCTGGTTGTTTATATATTTGTTTTATCATCTGTTGAGATTCTACACATGTTGAGTAAAGCTAATATGTTCCCGTCTCTACAGTTTCTATAATTCCTAGAACAATGTCTTTCTTGTCCATAGTAAATCTCAATATACATTTCTTGTTTTGAATTGAACAGGAATTGTAGTGACTTAAAAGGTACCTCTACAGACACATGCAGTAGTGCCCCCTTATCTACAGATTTGTTTTCTACAGTTTTAATTACCCACGGCAAACTGCCTTCCAAATTATTAAATGAAAAATACAGAAATAAACAATTTGAAAATTTTAAATTGCACACCTCAGTAGCGTGATGAAATCCCATGCTGTCCTGCTCCATCCCTCCTGGTACATGAATTACCCCTTTGTCCAGCATTTCCATGCTGTGTAGGCTACCAGCCCCTTAGTGGCCCTCTCAGTTATCAGATTCACTATTACAGTATTTCAGAGCTTGTGTTCACGTAACCCTTCTTTTATTTAATGGTCGCAAAGTGCAAAAGTAGTGATGCTGGCAATTTGGGTATGCCAAGGAAAAGCCATAAAGTACTTCTTTTAAGTGAAAAGGTGAAAGTTCTCAATTTAATAAGGAAAGAAAAAAATCATATGCTGAGGTTGCTAAGATGTATAGTAAGAACAAATACTCTATCCATGTAATTGCCCAATTTATAAATGAAACTTTATTATAGGTGTATATGTATAGGAAAAGCATAATATATAGAGAGTTCAATGCTATCTTCAGTTTCAGGCATCCACTGGGGGTCTTGAAATGTTATCTCCCACAGATAAGGGGGGATTATTGTATTGATTATTATCAGTGGCATTTTTCCATATAAAATTATTTTTAACACTTTATTCCAAACTAAAAAAATTTTTGCAGTATGTATTTAACCTGATCATGTGAGCAATGCTTAAATATTTTTTTTAAACCTGCTCAGTAATGATCATGAATAGTCCAAATTCCTGTGTGAGATAATAGGTAATTCTTCTTGGAACTATTATTATAAACTTATATACTTATTTAAACATTAACAGAAATTAGGCAGTACTTAAATGCAAATTCTATAGCAAAAAGGTACATTTATTTCATTTAATTTGAAGCTTTAACTACAGCAGGGTAGAGTATTTTAGAATGACAATAATAGGTAGAGCGGTGCAAATGATTTTAGAGTTCACCTCTGTTGATATTAGCTATATATTCTAGTGTTTATTCTGTTGGGCCATACATTGGGGTTTTGTGAACCAAATGGTTATTCTTTTTTGAAGTTACTTAGTTTACTTTTTAGTTAACCATGGTTTACATGTAGAACATATTTTTATAAACAGTTAAAAATTGCCAAGTGTGTTTATCATAAAGAGAAGTCTCCCTCCCAAGAGAGGCCATAGCATCCGGGCAATTTCAGGGCGTGTGTGTAAAGCACGCAGACTGGGTCTTGGCACCTTTCCATTGGCTTTGAGACTCGCACTCTGGGCATGTTTACCTGGAGTCCTCACTATAGTCTCTCATTTCTCCATGTGGTTTTGGGCTTTGCTTTTTACATTTACCAGAACTTATCTATCTTGGGTCCCACCTTTGTCCTAAAGGCCTGTTCTCATAATAAGTAATTGGATAAACTCTTTTGTTCCAAGATATTAACAGCCTGTAGAATATTAATTTGAGACAGTATGCATTACCTTACATGCCCTCCCTCTCAGCATGACTGAAATGCATGTCTGTGGGGGAGGTCTTTCTTGTAGTCACCAAATACCATCACTCTGGAAGCTGCCTGCTCTGCTCAGAGACTTTCAGAATTACTGCATTGCCTGAATCAAAAGTAAAGTAAATGGTATTAAGATGATGGCTTTTACTCTTCTATATTCTGGTGTAATTGCTACATTCTCGGCATCACATTAGACTGAACTAGACTATGTTAGAAAATACCCAACACAGGAGGAACATGCCCACCTGGAAAATTCCCAGGTTTTTTGCCTGAACACCCTGTGGGGAAGATGGAATGAACTTCAGTCACAAGCATCAGGGCTGTGTCTGTCTGATGCATTGCTACCAGTTTATCTCTTTATCTAGGACTTTTTGGATTGAGGGAGCCTTCTGAGGAAGCGTCTATAGTCCCATGACTACTTCTTATGACCCAATCCTGTTTAGACAGCAGGGAACATTCAGAAGAGGACATACTTTCTTGAAGAAAAATCGTCATATACTTTGTAGAACATTTTAGAATTAAAACATTTTATTTTTCTATTCTTGAGCCGGGCTTGAGAAAGTCAAAGTATATAAATATTTTAAATGGTGAGAAAATATTAATATTTCTATACATGTTGCTAAATTTTCACTTTAAAACTTAGATTCTGAAGTTAAGGCTATAGACATATTATGCTAGTTTCCTAACTAGTTGGAATTCAGATATTTTTGCGAAGACGTACTATCCTTGAAAAAGACACTGCTACTTGCTCACCCACATCCATTTTTTCCCCTTCCTTTTTCATCTGTTAACCTCAGTTCTGTTCCTGGTGACAGTGGATCAACTAAAAGTGTACATTGTCCAGTCTTCCTTAAGGCCAATTCTGGTCAAAGAGCTGTAAACAGAAGTAACAGGGTGGGGTTTCTGGGAAAGCTCTTTGTCTTCAATACCAGATGGACTCTTGTGGAACGTACCTTGTGCCTTCCCTCTTCACCACTGTTCCTGAGGGCAAGAACAGATGAAATGCTTGCAAGGAGAAGAGCCATCCTGTGAGCGTGAGGATGAGGACCACGCAGGGATGGGCAGGAAGGGCCAGGTTCTGGAGGGCACTCTGCAGCTCAGTAGTCCCACACAGGGAGCTGTACCTGCCTGTACTGTGTTGGGATCCCTTCCTCCATTTTGGCCTTTTATATTTGGGACCTTGAGACTTCATCTAGGCAGGAAGGTAACTAGTCATGTTCCTAGCTTTGAAAAGGTGCCGCCTTCTGCTGTCTCTGACACAGAAATGAAAGAGATGCCTAAAGGGACAAAAACAGCCCCATTCCTTGGTAGCAGATAATGGAGGCACTGTACACTGGAGGTGTGGCTTGAAATTTGGGTGTTTGTATTTAATGCTAAAAAATCTGACCATGTTCATTAAATTCAACAGTTTAATTGATATGTGCTGGCTGAGGGCATGCAGAGGTGAAGTCTGACACTTTGAGAAATAAGTATGCTGCGAAGGGGTGAAAACACAACACATTTTCTTCGTATTTCTTCAAACTCAAGAGATAAAGAAAATCCGATCATTACAGGGCAGAACATCAAGACAAAAGAGTATAGGCATGTAACCTAAATGTTAAATTCAATGATCACTAACTATAATACACCAATGGTTCAGCATCCTACATGTCAGATTTTATGAGACTGTAGCAACTGAAATCAATAGTGTTGAGAAGAATAAATTCAACACAATACTTTAAAGGAAAAGGTCCATTGTCCCATAATAACTAAATGAGAAACATACCCCTGAATTTTAAGAACTTAGCCTTTTTTATCTACTAGACGGCAAAGAAGCAGTAAATTTCAGTCAAGGACCTGAGGAGGAGGAAGTTCACTCTCTATCAGCAGTTACTATGCCCTTTGAGGCTTCTGAAGCCCATGAGAAAGCACTTACAGAGCGGACAGATAACCAGGGGCTTGGCTAGGGCCCTGCACAGTACTGCAACAGTGCGTCAGAGTAGAGTAGAACCACATGCATATCATATCTAATATATATATGCATGTGTAATATATAGAATCAATAAAGCAAAGGAAGCACATATCTAATATATGCTATATAATATAGTGCATATATTTAATATATTTTGTTGGCTATAATCACATGTCTATCCTATCTGATAATAGACAAACATGGTAATTAACCATACCTCCACTATGCTTCCTATTGGCTAATCAGGGTGATATGCAAATTAACTGCCAACAAAGATGGCGGCCGGAAGCCACACAGCTGAAGCGAACATGAGGCTTGGTTGCCCCGGTGATGGAGGAAGCCAAGGTTCCCAGCTGGCTCTGAGCCTGAAAGCAACAGCTCCGAAATGCAACTATGTTTCAATTATAGAAGCTAAACAAACCCCAGAAACCTGCTTGCAGCCAGCGGGAGCTGGAGCCGCAACAAAGTTTCAATTATAGAAGGTAAATAAATCCCAGAATAAAAAAAAAAAAAGAAAAAAAGGAGAGACTGGGAGCTTCAGTTGCAGGCTTGGCCCGGCTGTTATCCAGGCTGGCCAGGCACCCCAGTGGGGACCCCCACCTTGAAGGGGGTGCGGGAAGCCTGAAAACAGCCCTCAGCCCCTCATCCAGGCTGGCCAGGCAACCCAGTGGGGACCCCCACCCTGAAGGGGGTGCGGGCAGCCTGAAAACAGCCATCAGCCCCTCATCCAGGCTGGCCAGGTACCCCAGTGGGGACCCCCACCTTGAAGGGGGTGCGGGCAGCCTGAAAACAGCCATCAGCCCCTCATCCAGGCTGGCCAGGCACCCAAGCGGGACCCCCCACCTTGATCTGGGACACCCTTCAGGGCAAACCAGCCGACCCCCACCTGTGCACCAGTCCTCTATCCTATATAGTAAAAGGGTAATATGCAAACTGACCCTAACAGCAGAACAACTGGGAAGGACTGGTCACTATGACACACACTGACCACCAGGGGGCAGACGCTCAATGCAGGAGCTGCCCTCTGGTGGTCAGTGAGCTCCCACATGGAGGAGCTCTGCTCAGCCACAAGCCAGGCTGATGGCTGCCAGTACAGCGGTGGTGGTGGGAGCCTCTCCTGCCTCCTCAGCAGTGCTAAGGATGTCCGACTGCAGCTTAGGTCTGCTCCCCGCTGGCAAGTTGACATCCCCCGAGGGCTGCCGGGCTGCCAGAGAGATGTCTGATTGCCAGCTTAGGCCCAATCCCCCGGGGAGCTCCCCTGAGGGTTCCCAGACTATGAGAGGGCACAGGCCGGGCTGAGGGGACCCCCCCTCCGGGTGCACAAATTTTTGTGCACCGGGCCTCTAGTCCTATATAATAAAAGGCTAATATGCAAATCGACCAAATGGCAGAATGACCGGTTGCTATGATGCACACTGACCACCAGGGGGCAGATGCTCAGTGCAGGAGCTGCCCCCTGGTGGTCAGTGTGCTCCCACAGGCCTAAGCTGTCAGTTGGACATCCCCTGAGGACTCCCGGACTGTGAGAAGGTGCAGGCTGGGCTGAGGGACCCCCCTGAGTGCATGAATTTCTTGTCCGGGTCTCTAGTATTATATAATTACTAGAGGCCTGTTGCACAAAAAGATTCGTGCAATAGGCCTTCCCTTCCCCTGGCTGCCGGCACTGGTTTTCCTCCGGCACCCGAGACCCAGGCCTTCGCTCTGGCCGGAGCCACCTTCAATCTTTGCTACTCCGGCCAGAGCCGCCTTCAAGCCTTCGCTCCGCCGCTTCATGCCTACGTATGTAAATTAACCGCCATCTTTGTTGGTGGTTAATTTGCATATCTTGCTGATTAGCCAATGGGAGGTGTAGTGAAGGTACAGTCAATTACCATGTTTGTCTATTATTAGATAGGATATATAATATCTATATTATATAGTTATAGACTTCTATTATATATACATTATATAATATATATGCATGTGTATAAATATATGAAATCAATGAACTTATGATTGCAAAAGAAGCACACATTCACTTAAGACTATGTTTCCTAAAAAGATTGTGTCATATCCTTTTCCTCTGCCCAACACCTGGATGCCAACCCTTACTGAGGAAGTATAAAGCTAAAGGCTGATCAGAGCAGAAAGTAGATAATTGGGGAAGATT
>NW_005873366.1:0-9954 GCF_000147115.1 Myotis lucifugus
GAGGGGTCCCCAGACTGTGAGAGGGCACCAGGCCGGGGCTGGGGGCCCCCCCCCCCCCCCCCAGTGCACAAATTTTTGTGCACCAGGCCTCTAGTATATATATAAATGTATATACATATATATTTAAATAAATAGAAATATATAGATTTACATAAGCATATATAAATCTATAAGTATATATAAATCTACATAAATCTATATATTTCTGTTCTTTGAAATATGTTTTAATGACAAAAAATGAACAAAATTAAAATTAATTCTAAAAACTAGGTTTTAAAAGGACTAGTGGTCTGTAATAGAAAGGACTTAGAGGAAGAGGCGATTATCATAGAACAACTCCAAGGTCCTTGTCTGTTTTTAAGAAAGAAAGTAGAGATTTTAAATTCAGTGCCTTGTTAAGTACGGTTATTTGAAATTTAAATGTTTAAGCACTAAAAGTTTAGAAATAGGATATATAGTCAAAAGGGGAAATAAGGACACGTAGCAAATCGAATTGACAGCAGAATGAAGGGGGGATGAAGAACAAGAGCATGGTAGATGGTAAGCACTGTTCAAAAGAGATAACAAGACATTCAGAACATACCAGCCGCCATCGTAGACATAAGCACCCTGAGTGCACTGAACTATACCCAAGCCCTCCGTGCGGGCGGCTGGAAACGCTGTGTACAGCCCAGCGAGTGGCTCGGTTGGTTGATCATTGTTCTATGCACCAAAGGGTCACCAGTTTGATCCCCACTCAGGGCACATGCCTGGGTCGCAGGTTCGATCCCCATGGGGCACATAAAGAAGGCGGCCAATTGATTTTTCTCTTCTCTTCTATCTCCCTCCCTCCCTCCCCTTCCCTCTCTCTCTAAAAATCAATAAAAATATATCTTCGGGTGATGATTAAAAAAAACAGCTGTGTATAGCCTATTTACAAGAGTTACAGTGAAAAACATGAGGAGAATGAAAAAACTGAACATAATGGGGTATAAACAGATATACCCAAAAAAAGAATATAGGAAAATACTGATCTCGGAGCAAAAAAGCATTTTTCAGGATAATGAGAGTAACTACAAAATAGAAGGAAAGTTCACATTTCTGAACTCGGATGCTTTGGATATAAAACTGGACAATGTACAAAGCAAAACTCGCTGGAGTCCCAAGGAAAACGAATGAATCAAACATTTGCCGGGAGCCTTTCAGCTGCTCTCATGAGCGGGCAGATCAAAGCGGCAGGAACGAACGCACAAATTACAAGTCCAGCCGCTACACAGAAGTGCTCCCTGCAGGACGCCAAGCGGAGAGTCGGCGCTGGGCGGGAGGAGGCGTCTGCAGCATATACATGTGTCGGAAGATTGGTTTCCAATAAATAACAGCTTCCACAGGCTCTGAGCAGGTCCAGCAGCCCTGTAGCTAAACGGGCAACGAACAAGACCAGGAGCGCACAGAGGACAAGGCCCAATGGCGGACGGATCTGGGAATGAACACCAGCCTCTCTCATTATTATGGGCTCAGTTGTGTCCCCTCAAAATTCATATGTCGATGTCCTAACCCCCAGGACCTCAGATCGCAACTATGTTTGGAGAGCAGTTCTCTAAAGAAACAATGAAGTTTGCCCTGGCTGGTGTTGCTCAATAGTTAGGGCATCCGCCCAAGGACCTGAGGGTCACAGGTTTGATTCCTGGCCAAGGGCAGTACCTGGGTTGCAGGTTTAATCCCCATCCCCGGTTGGGGTGCATGTGGGAGGCAACCGATCAATGTGTCTCTCTCACATCAATGTCTCTCTCTCTCTCTTTCTCTTTCTCTCTCTTCCCCCTGCCCTTCCACTCTCTCAAAAAATTAATGGAAAAAATATCCTCAGGTGAGGATTAACAAAAACAATTTTTAAATAAAATTTTTTTTAAAGAAACAGTTAAGGTTTCATTAGGGTCACCATGGGGCCCTAACCCCTGCTGATTGGTGTCCTAAGAAGAGGACATTAGGACACAGATGCACACAGAGGGATGACGTGTGCGGGCACAGGGGGGAGGCGGCGTCCACAAGTCGAGGAGAGGCCTCAGGAGGAGCCACCCCGCGGACACCTTGGCCTCAGACCCCGAATCCGAGGCTGGTCCTGTCTCTCCCTTTTCTGTGTGTGTCGGGGATACTGAGTCACGGTGTGGTCTGTGCCGGGAAGCTCGTAAGATATTTGGCATGAATTGGGCTATTTTCTCCTGCTTCCATTTTCTTGAGTTCCTTTTTTATTTTTGACCTAATCTGTGGCTCCCATGTTTTCAATTTTATTGCATTACTAGAGGCCCAGTGTATGAAATTCCTGCTCTGGTAGGGTCCCTAGTGGCTGCCAGCTGGGTACTCCCCCCCTTCTCCTGGCCGGCCCCGCCCCCTGGTTGAACTCCAGGACGACCTCTCAGTCAAAGGGACAATTTGCATACTACGCTTTTATTATATAGGATATGCATTTTGCAAGTCACGTTTAATTTTTCTTGGAACAAGTTAATAAATTAATGTTTTTTTATTTGTTTTATTTTTATGTTTTTAAATATATTTTTTACTGATTTCAGAGAGGAAGGGAGAAGGAGAGAGATGGAAACATCAGTGATGAGAGAGAATCATTGATTGGTTGCCTCCTGCACGATCCAGGATCGAGCCTGCAACTTGGTCATATGCCCCCACCAGAAATCGAACCGTGACCTCCTGGTTCATAGGTCAACACTCTACCACTGAGCCACCACAGCTGGACAATTAATGTGTTTTAAAAGCAGACATTGGGTCCTTCGTGCTGGTCTGTGTCAGCGTCCAGGCCCGGATGGATGCCTTTCCCGCTCCCGAGGTCTGCCTCCTCACGGTGAGCCTCCTCACCCAGCCCGCCACGCCAGCGCTCCGGGCAGAGCGGAGGTTTCTCACGGTGACCCTGCCTTTCCAGGACCGCGTGCAGCACGGGAACGTGATTATAACTGCGAATGGAGCCGTGGCACAAAGCCAGGGGGCCAGCGCAAGCTTCAGCGAGAAACGAGAGGGCGTTCTCTGTCCCCCGATAATAGCATCGAGTCTCTGGGGATGAATGCAGTGCGTGGCCCGGGCGGAAAATGGGGGTGCAGCAGGAAGCAGCCGAGCCGGGCTGTGGCGCTCATCATTGCTCTGTGCATCTGGCCTTCCTCTTCAGCATGCATCCCAGCCTGCTCTCCTGAGAGCTCCCGGGGGCTCGGCGCTCGGATGGAATGCCGGATGAGAGCCCTTTGACGGGAGCTGGGAGCGGGGTGCAGCTACAATATGAATGTAATGTGCGCGAGTCTGCCAGCTGCTAGAATACAAATCGAGCACCTGCGGGAGGCACGTGATAGCTGATGGCTGTCATTTCTTTGCAGCGTCTCAACACTTCTCTCCACTGGCAAGTGGAGAGGGGTATCAGCTCAGGCTCCGTCAGCCCCGGGGCACAGTAGCTTAAGTCAGAAAGCACCGTCATGGTGACCTGGCTGGTTATCCCAGTGGTTACAGCATCAGCCCGTGGACCAAAGGGTTGTGGGTTTGATTCTGGTCAAGGGCACCAACCTCAGTTGCAGGCTCGATCCCTGGCCCCGGTTGGGGCGTGTGCGGGAGGCAACCATTGATGTGTCTCTCACATCGATGTTTCCGTCTGTGTGTCTCTCTCCCCCTCCCCTCCGTCCCTCCCACTCTCTCTAAAAATCAATGGAGAACTTATCCTCGAGTGAGGATTTTTAAAAAGCACAGACATTGCAGTCATTGCCATTTTAAGGACAGAAGAGCCCACATACGGAGCCTGAGGACGGCCTTAAACAGCCGTGACAGGGACTCACAGTGTCATAAAGTGGTGCCCCGTCCCAGACAGAACCGAGGCCCGTGAGGGCACCGCGAGACCTGATCACAGTGGCGGGTGTTGTCCTGGAAACTTAGGCCCAGGTCTGGTGTCTGTCAGTTTCCTGTAGCTTTGGGGCGGCAGCGGGGGGGGGGCGGCTAAAACGGAATGAATGGCTTCATCACAGCCGCTTGCTGTCTCGTGCTCCATGAGTGGATTGGGCTCCGCTGGGCAGTTCTCCATGTGGCATCAGCGGGGGCTGCCCTGGGACACCCAGATGCCCAGGTGCTCACCCCGCGGCCGCCCCTTGGCCACTCACCTGAGGCTGTGACCAGCGCACCTTCTCCTTCTCCTGGCTTCTCCCCGGGGCGGGGGCTCTGGCCAGTTTCCCAGAGGCAGGTGGCAGGAGCTGCAGGTTCCCTGAGGCCTGGCCCCTGGCCTTGGACTTGGAAGAGCATCACTGGGTCCAGGGGTCGCAGAAACAAGCTGGCTGTGGGGGACGCGCGCGCGTGTGTGTGTGTGTAGCGTGTGTGTGGGGAGCACGTGTGTGACGGGGGGAGCGTGTGTGTGTGTGTGTGTGTGTGTGTGCGTAGCGTGTATGGGGGGAGCACATGTGTGTGGGGAGCGCATGTGTGTGGGGAGCACGTGTGTGTGGGGAGCACACGTGTGTGGGGAGCGGAGATATTGTTGGAGGGGTGCATCTCGGGAGACGGTGCCCGCCCATCCTGCAAACACTGAGCTCACACATCTGCTAAAGACGAAGCGACTACAGTAAAGGGCCACTTGTCCGCCAGAGCGGGGACCAGTGCCGCCGCTCTCCCCAGGCCTCAGTTTGTGCAGCTGTGAAGCGGGGGCACTGGCGTCCTCTCCTCCCTCACGGCTCTGCCCTCTGTGTTCCAGGTACTCCTTCCAGGACGAGGAGGACATGTTCATGGTGGTGGACCTGCTGCTGGGCGGGGACCTGCGCTACCACCTGCAGCAGAACGTGCACTTCCCCGAGGGTGCCGTGAAGCTGTACATCTGCGAGCTGGCGCTGGCGCTGGAGTACCTGCAGCAGCACCGCATCATCCACAGGTGAGGCTGCGCGGGGCAGCGCCGAGGGGCCTGCGGGAGCCGGCTGCAGGGGTGTTTTCCCACGCGGGGTGTGTGGGAGGCCGCTGCAGGGGTGTTTTCCCACGCGGGGTGTGCGGGAGCCGGCTGCAGGGGTGTTTTCCCACGCGGGGTGTGCGGGAGCCGGCTGCAGGTGTGTTTTCTCATGGGGGGTGTGCGGGATCCGGCTGCAGGTGTGTTTTCCCACATGGGGCCTGTGGGAGGCCGCTGCAGGTGTGTTTTCCCACGCGGGGTGTGCGGGAGGCCGCTACAGGGGTGTTTTCCCACGCGGGGTGTGGGGGAGGCCGCTGCAGAGGTGTTTTCCCACACGGGGTGTGCGGGAGGCCGCTGCAGCGGTGTTTTCCCACGCTGGGTGTGTGGGAGCCGGCTGCAGGGTTGTTTTCTCATGGGGGGTGTGCGGGAGCCAGCTGCAGGGTTGTTTTCCCACATGGGGCCTGCAGGAGGCCGCTGCAGGGGTGTTTTCCCACATGGGGCCTGTGGGAGGCCGCTGCAGGGGTGTTTTCCCACTCGGGGTGTGCGGGAGGCCGCTACAGGGGTGTTTTCCCACTCGGGGTGTGCGGGAGGCTGCTGCAGCGGTGTTTTCCCACGTTGGGTGTGTGGGAGCCGGCTGCAGGTGTGTTTTCTCATGGGGGGTGTGCGGGAGCCGGCTGCAGGGTTGTTTTCTCATGGGGGGTGTGCGGGAGCCAGCTGCAGGGGTGTTTTCCCACGCGGGGTGTGCGGGAGGCCGCTACAGGGGTGTTTTCCCACGCGGGGTGTGCGGGAGGCCGCTGCAGCGGTGTTTTCCCACGCTGGGTGTGCGGGATCCGGCTGCAGGGGTGTTTTCCCATGTGGGGTGTTTTGGAGCTGGCTGCAGGGGTGTTTTCCCACGCGGGGTGTGCAGGAGGCAGCTACAGGGGTGTTTTCCCATGTGGGGTGTGTGGGAGCCGGCGGCGGGCCAGGGGTTTCCCACTGACAGTGCACGGAGACCATAAAAAATAGTGCGCTTCAGTCCTGCTCACCGTGACCTGCCTCGAGGCGCAGGCCCACTGCCTGTCACGGGGGGACCTGCGTGGTCCCCGCTGCGAGCTGGTGCCTTTGGGAGGCTGGCGTGTTCTGTCCCTCCCGTCCCAGTTACAGAGACCACGTGCGGTGAGGTGGGGGGACGGGTTCTGCTCTGTCCCTCTCCCCGCTCGCCCCAGGAACCCACGCCGTGCATCTCGGAGGGTGTCTTCCTGGTGGGGAGCTGCAGGGCTGTGGGGATCGGATGATAACCTCAGGCTGCTGTGAGGATGAGAGAGAACGGACCGCGTGCCGCGTTTGGGGTGTCCTGTCCCCGTCACGGGGTCCATTTGTTGTGTTTCCCCATCACTTCCCTTCTCGGAGAGTCTGGCAAGGCAGATAAAACCGACTGAAATATTCATTAAGTAAAACCCAGTTTGCGTCCATCGGTTATGCTAATATGCATGCTTACTAGTCCTTTGGTTGCTATCTAACCGCCCCCCCTGCCATTTGTGGGGGCTTGTCCCGGGTGGGAATGTCTGGGAGGGGGGTGTCAGGCAGGGAAAAAGGAGACATGTAAAATTTTAGACAGTAAAAAAAGGAAAATAAAAATAAATAAAAGAAAAAAAAACACCAAGTGTGGAGCCTGGCTGTGCCGCTTGCTGTCCGAGTCAGAGGAACAAGCTTGGAAGTCCCTTCAGGCCTCGTTTTCTTGATCTTCACGACGAGACGAGCATGCGTCGCTCCCAGGCTGGTGGTGGAGGCGAGATGAGATGACGTCTAAGATGCTTAATGCCTCGGAGGTGCAGGGGGCATGAAGGGCCTGGTCACCTGGCCCAGGTGGCAACTCACACGGCATCAGCTGTACCCCACTTCTTGGTGGCCTCTTTGGGAAGTTTTGCAGTGAGTAGCAGGGCCTGGCATTTCACAGAGCTGGACTCGGGTCCAAGCGCTGGCCTTGTCTTTGTTGAAGTTGAGGCCAAGTTCCCAGGCTGCTCAGTTCGGAAGGCAAATCAGGGTGAACAGTATCGACAGTGGCCCTGGTGATGGCTGCCGTGGCACACGGACCGAGGGACAGGTTCCAGCAGGTGCCTACGTGTGCCACACCGTTCACGCCTCACAACCGCCGGGTCTGCTGACCCCACTTGCGCTGCAGACGGGCGCGCAGATGCGGCAGATGGTTCGGAACAAGAGCACGGAAAAGCGAGAGGACAGTGGACTGACCCCATGAGAGAGAGATGAGCTCCAGAAGGGCTTGCATTTGGGGAAGAAGGACAAGGGGTTGGGAACAGGGCACCAGCAGGAGAAAAGGAAGTGTGGAAGCAGAGGGTGGGGCGCGGGTTCTGGGGAGTTTGATGAATGAGTAAGGCTGGAGCTGCCGGGCCCTGGCCCCCTGGGTCCTGCCACCTCCATCCGGTAGTTCATCTCCTGGAAGCCCTGGTACCATCTGTTCTCTCCGCAGGAGCCTTGACACTCGGGGCCAACAGGTGTCGGGCCCCGCGCCTGGTTCTGCATCTGAGATATTGTCACCCCGTCTGTATTGGCGTCCTACCAAGGAAATTGCCCTTAATCTAATGTTCCTTCCTCTGCGAGGCCCACAGATCCAGAATGTTTAAAAAGGAGATGAGAGTCCTGCTCTCGTGTTTCTGGGTCAAGAGACTCTTTAATAAGATTCGGCTTCACTCCTGTCATTACAATAATAACGGCATCTCCCCGCCTGGAGCCCAGCGCCTCAGCAGGAGAGGGGCGTCCGCAGACTCGCTTCCCGCTCTCCCTGAATCCACTTGGACTCCACAGGCGCTTCCGCTGTGGCGCTGAGCTTCGGCCGTGAGCCCCATAAAGTGAAGGTTGGCTTTAGCACAGGGGAGCCCCTTCAGGACCTGAGACCCGAGGTCTGGACCCGAACCCTCATCCCTCCCGTCCGAGGTCTGGACCCTCGAACCCTCACCCCTCCCGTCCGAGGTCTGGACCGTGAACCCTCATCCCTCCCGGGTGCTCACCGGATGCTGAGTGTTTTGCTCGCCCGATTGGGACATGGGACGGGAGCTGAGTGGGGTCGGCCCGCGGAGCCAGGAGGCGCTTTTGGAGGCGACAGCTTTGGAGCTGAGACTTGCAGCAGGAGTAGGCAGCAACCGGGAAACGGAAACAAGACGGAACCTCCGTTTCTGAGTGCTCAGGGCTATCACTTGCCCGTCCACCTGGGTCAGAACCAGTAGGATAGACACATGCATCATGTACAGGTTACAGAGGCGGCAGGTTCCAGGAGCTGCCGGGGAGTCCTCACACGGGGCATCCAGTGAGTTGTCGCGTGGCTCCTGTCCAGCACCCAGCCAGGGCCCAGCCAGCGCCCAGCCAGCACCCACCAGGGCCCAGCTAGCGCCCAGCCAGAACCCAGCCAGGGCCCAGCTAGCGCCCAGCCAGAACCCAGCCAGGGCCCAGCCAGAACCCAGCCAGGGCCCAGCCAGTGCCCAGCCAGAGCCCAGCCAGGGCCCAGCTAGCGCCCAGCCAGAACCCAGCCAGGGCCCAGCCAGAACCCACCCAGCACCCAGCCAGAACCCAGCCAGTGCCCAGCCAGAACCCAGCCAGGGCCCAGCCAGTGCCCAGCCAGAGCCCAGCCAGAACCCAGCCAGCACCCAGCCAGAACCCAGCCAGGGCCCAGCCAGCACCCAGCCAGGCCCCAGCTACAGCCCAGCCAGAGCCCAGCCAGCTCAAGACCCAGGGGGGTGGTATTTCAGTTCAAGTTCAAAGGCAGTCGTCTTGCAAACAGTTCTCTCACAAGGGGGAAGGTCAGCCCTTTTGTTCAATTCAGACCTTTCACTGATGGAGGAGGCCCACCCACATTAGGGAGGGCGACTGCTCTACTCAGCACTGATTTAAATGTTAGTCTCATTCAAAACACCCTCACAGACATCCTGGAATAACGTTTGACCAAATATCTGGGCACCTGTGGCCCAGGCAAGTCGATGCATTAAAATTACCTATCACACCATCTACTCACAATCCCCACTAGGGTGGCTGGTCTGGGGGTTGAGCTGGAATTGTGACTGGTGGCGCCGAGATCTGTGGAGACCACGGCTGCGCAGCAGGCGACAGCCACATGGTCTTTCCCGCTCCTGATGCTTCCGCCTCGGAAGGCGCCTTGCTGGGCCCTGCCTCCCTCCAACTCGGAGCGCCTCCGCTGATCAGCGATTTGGAAAGATTTACCAGCCACGCCTGCTCGGCTCTGCCCTCAGCACGTGCTCTGCCCTCTGCGCTGTGCATCTGACCCTGCAGCTCCTCTCCATGTGGACGGACCCTCCTGGCCCCGAGTTGCCCGTAGCAGGTGGCTGTCTCCTGGTTCCCAGGCCCAGGTCCCCGGCCCTCGGCCCTCCTGCAGAGCCTCGCCCTCCGACTTGCCCTCTCCCAGCAAGAAAGCGGACATGTTGACCTCTAGCTGTGCTTTTGTTTTATTCCTCCAAGTCATCTCACCCAGCTGGGAGGATTGGCGCTGTTTGCTGTTTGCTGTCCACTCAGATACCCCGACATTACACTCAGGTTACTAAGAGGTGAGCTGTGGAGGTTGAAGTTCAAGATAATCTGGAGAAAGAAGATTCCCAGAGTGGCAGAGAAAGTGTTGATGAAGGAAGTCAGAGGCCCAGGGCCAAGCCTAGACCTGAACCCCCGCACAATGACAGAGGCGGAAAGGGGCGGCAAAGGACCAGGCAGGGGAGATCCCGGCTGCACACACAGCCGCTCACGGGACAGGAGCTTCTGGAAGATGGGGGTGGGGGGCAGAGATCCACGTTTCCCAACTCACCACCACCCCAAGGTCCAAGCCCAGGGCACATCCTGCATCTGTCCATCCCCCGAGTGAGCCGGTCTGCAGAGAAGCAGTACCAGTAAGTCTTACACGTCTGGGCAGCCTGTGGCCCAGTCCCGGGGACACAACATTGACCGTCACAAGCCCTAAGTCCATGACTGTGTCCTTGTAAGAGAGAGGAAAGGACGCACGGACACACAGAGGCGAGAAGGCCATGAAGACAGACAGAGGCAGGGACTGGCGTGAAGTGGCCACAAGTCAGGGAATGCTG
>NW_005873366.1:10383-13486 GCF_000147115.1 Myotis lucifugus
TCCAGAACTGGGAGAGAATATACTTCTGTTGTTTTAAAACATCCAGTCTGTGACAGTTTGTCTCAGCAGCCCTAGGAAGTACAGACCTTTATCATTTTCACCACATCTGCATACTCCCCACATGATCCTATCTAATAATAGACAAATCGAAGGTAATTGACCGTACCTTCGCTACGCCTCCCATTGGCTAATCAGCAAGATATGCAAATTAACTGCCAACAAAGATGGCGGTTAATTTGCATATGCAAGCAGGAAGCGGCAGAGCGAAGACTGAAGGCAGCTCCGGCCAGGGCAGCGAAGGCTTGAAGGCGGCTCTGACCAGAGAGAAGGCCTGGGTCCCAGGTGCCGGAGGAAAACCGGTGCCGGCGGAAAACCGGTGCCGGCAGCCAGGGGAAGGGAAGGCCTATTGCACGAATCATTTTGTGCAACAGGCCTCTAGTCTATAATAATAAAAGAGTAATATGCTAATTAGATCAGATGTCCTTCTGGACAACCTTCCAGACTAAGCTGGGGCTGCGAGGGAAGCCCGGGTCCCGGGTGCCAGAGGGAAGCTGGTGCCAGCAGCCAGGGGGAGGAAGGCCTACTCTTGCACGAATTTTGTGCATTGGGCCTCTAGTCACTAAAATAACATTCTGGAGTATACTCCGTGCATTTTGCTAAGATACATTGGTTTCAAAACAACGCTTTACAGCAGGCCTTTAAAGAGGAAATAGCTTTGTTTGTCATAAATGTAGGTAACCGTGAAAGTCAGCACAGTGAAACCAAAATAACATGACGAAGTGCTAGCTCGTGTGTGGCCTGCGGAAGGGAGGGCTCCCGTTCTCTGCTCTGTGAGGAGGGAGATTAGCAGGTGTCCACGTTAAAGAGACCGGAATCCAGCTGAGACGCGGCTTGGACCTAATGGGAAGCTCCAGGGAGCAGTGTTCTCATCCCAGGATCCAGTGCGGCAGAATGAGGTCCCGTGCGCTTTCCGAAGTCACCACCCAACATCCGTGGTCCTCGCCATCTCACTTCGTGAAATCGGGGTGCCTGTCCCACTGCTCTCCAGCCCTCCGCCACCTCCAGCCTGCTTGTCCCGCCTCCTGGCCCGCGCCTCTCTGATCACATTGGCTGTCCCGCCTCCTAAGTTCTGTGCAGGTCACAGGGACATCCCCTGTCGCCCCCATTGAGCCTCTGCACAGCCGGGCCCACGGCGGGTGCCACCTCTGTGAGCACCCAGCCCTCCTCTCTCCCCGCCCTCCCTCTCTGGACTCCCACGATCTGGACGTTGGGTTTGCCAGCATGTCCCGTGTTTCTCAGTTTCCCTTACTTTCCGACTCTGGGATTTTTCCTTCCACATCTGGGAAGTGTCCTTGACGTCATCTCTCAAGCCCTCCGTGGATTGTTCTCTCTCTGACTGCCCTCTCCCACCCACCCTGTGTCTCATGGGCACAGGAGCTCCTCCTGCCTCTGAGGATGTCCCTTATCGTTCTTTCCAGTTTCCTCTTCCCTGCGTTTGTTTCTGTCTCCTCGGACCTTTTATCATGTGACTCATCTCTGGTTGTCATTTCAAAAGTTTTCCTCCAGTGGCTGCTGGTCACTGATAAGATGTTAAAGAATGAGATAGGAAAAGGCTGATTCATTGGATTCATTGGTCCAGGGGTCGGGGGTGGGGGGTGGGGGGGGACAGAAGCATAGTGAGCATCAGACAGCAACAGCTGGGAGATGGGTTCCTCCGAGGGGTGGTCAGGCGGCAGCTGGCCATGCCGGCACCTGCAGGTCTTCCCTCGGGGGCCTTCGGTGAATGGCCCTGACCTTGGCTTGGCTGCTGAAGATGTGGCTGCGGACAGGAGAAGGGAGTTGGGGCTGGGGACACCACCAATTCCACCCTCCACCCTCCACTCCCCACCCCTCCACTTCTACCCCCCTCACCCTTCCACCTCTACCCTCTACCCTCCACTCTTTACCCCCCACCCCTTCCCACCTTTACAGATGAGGAAATGGAAGCTCAGAGAGGGTGTGAGGCCCAGGGCTGGTCCGTTTCAGACAGATTTGAGGGCCCTTCCAGTGCTGACAGTCGGGAACTTGGCAACGTGCCCTGTGGACGAAATACAGAGATCGGGCCCTGAAAATAGCAGCTCTTAAAATATGAATCCACTGTGATGCGCCACGTAGGACCTCTTTCCAATCAGGGCCCCGAATTCCGAGTGAAATCAGGGTGGGAACTCCCTCCTGTGTCCCTGGGCCCTGCCCTCAGCCCTGGGGGTGGGGGTGGGCCTGGGGGCTGTTTGCGTGTGTCCTTTGCAGCTGGAAGGTGCTGGGTGTCTGGCTGCTTCAGATCTCTGCCGGGTTAGCACATGGGTCCCACTCCCGCGTGTGTCACACCGCCATCGGGAGGGAGTGCGCCCCGGCCCCATCACGCCGGTCAGATGGCCCCGCTCTGGGGACGTGGCAGCCGGACAAGAGCATGCTCTCTGGTTCCCAGAGGAATCCGAGCCCATCACTGGGCCCTGCGTTTTAGCGAAGCTCCGCCTACATGCCCGAGGCTAAGAGTTCCCCCCAAATCCTCGGGAATGCTGGGAGCCCGTGCGGGCCTCTGTCTTCCCCTAAGCAGGGCAGGACTCCCAGGCCCCAAGGTCGGCAGAATCCCAGCGGGCTGGTTGGGAACGTGGGCTCCCGGGCCTCGCCCAGAGTCTGAGGCTGCAGCTGGCCTGGGTGGGCCCGGGTGCTGTGGGTCACGGGGACCCTTGTTTCTGAAGCCACAGACGGCCGAGCAGCGCCGACGGGCAGGTGGAGGGGGTCAGCCGAGGCGGGAAGTCCCAGCGCCAGGCCTCATGGTGAGGATGTAGGTTTAGGTGCTTTAACAACGAGCAAAATAAACATGACTGAAACAAACAAGCACATCCTCTCCCTAACACGTGGAGTATGTGATATTATCCCACTTATGGCTGGGAAACTGAGGCTGGTGGGCGGGGGTGGTGGCGGTGGGGCCCGGGGGAGCCAGGGCCAGGGAGAGGCAGATACGGGGCTGGACCTCGGCCTCCCTCATCTGCCTTCCCCCACGTTCCCGCTACCCCCATGCACGTCAGCAGCACGATTCTTTCTCTGGTGGTAAATAGCCACC
>NW_005873366.1:15212-27306 GCF_000147115.1 Myotis lucifugus
CCCACTGTGCATGTCGGACGTGGAGGGAGCCTGTGTGGTGCACCCACCCCTTTCCCGTGTCCGTGGTCCTGGGTAAGGGCTGTCTTTCCCGTGGTAACTGCATCCAGCCCTGGTTTTCTTCGACGGCGTCTGCTAGTGATGGGCCCTGTGCTCGGCACCAAGGCCCCACCCTCACCAAGCAGGCCTTGAGGTGGCGGTCTCTATGCTATGGTGATGCAGAGAAGAACTTTCCGGAAGCTCCCGGCCCGGATGTTCTGCATGCGGTTCACGGTGTCGCCCTGAAAAGGCACCAGCAGGCTGTCTCCCTAAAGGGCCAATAAGAAACATCTTAGGCTTTTAGGGCCACATGAGTCTCTGTTGTCCATTCCTGTTCGTTTCTGCTATGTGTGTGTGTGTGTGTGTGTGTTTTGTTTTGTTTTTACAACCCTTTAAGGATGCAAAAGTCCTTCTCACTCACAGACACACAAAAACCAGCTGAGAGTAGCGTGGCCGTCTCCGACGGGGACAAGTTGCTGGCCCGCCCCGAGCCCCGGGTCCCGCGTCTGTGGGTGGAGATGTGACAGGTGGGAGGTCTGTCCCTGGCCAGCGGGGAGGGCTCATTAGACCCGAAGGGGAAGTGTCCACACCCGCTGGCAGGATCGTGCTCAGTGAGCAGTCACTGGGGGAGGTGAGAGGCCAGACATTTCAGAGTTTTCCAGTCCTGGCCAGTTGCTCTGATGGGGAAAATGAGACATTTTGGGGGCTAGCAATCTGAATCTGTGCAGTAACCTAATGCACATTTTCAATAGCCTATAATTAAGTCACTGCCCCTTTCTCCACAATCTGGTCTTGCAAGACCTGTTTACCTAAGTGCTCCTCCCATTTTACAGAGGCCATAAGCCATGAACCTCCAGAGGGGTTATCACCGCTGGCGCCAGGCCAGGCCTTTAGGTGTGGTCTCACGGCCCCCACCCCAACACATGGGGCTTTTTGCAAAGCCCAAAAAAGGTCCGGAAGTCCTAGCCCATATTTAGGGGACAAAGAAACCAAAGGGTATAAAGGGAAAGCTTCCTCCATATTGGCTGGCTCAGGATTTGGAGAGACACAGTCTCCCCTGAGTCCTGTACTAGTACATGGGAAACATCTGAAAATAAATGGGTTTTTCCTGTGTCTCCAAGTACTCCTGTGTGTTCTTCAGTCTCCTGGTAAATTCTGTAACAGCTCAGTGGTTAGAGCAGTGGTTCTCAACCTTCTGGCCCTTTAAATACAGTTCCTCATGTTGTGACCCAACCATAAAATTATTTTTGTTGCTACTTCATAACTGTAATGTTGCGACTGTTATGAATGGTCATGTAAATATCTGATACGCAGGATGGCCTTAGGCGACCCCTGTGAAAGGGTCGTTCAACCGCCAAAGGGGTCGCGACCCACAGGTTGAGAAGCTCTGGGTTAGAGCATTCGCCCAAGGACCGAAGGGTTGCAGGTTTGATTCCCCGTCAAGGGCAAGTACCTGGGTTGCAGGTTTGATCCCTGGCCTGGGTTGGAGTGTGTGGGAGGCAACCAATTGATGTCTCTCTTTCTCTCTCTCTCTCGCCCTCTCTCCCTCCCTCTCTCCCTCCCTCCCTCCCTCTCCCCCTCTCCCTCTCTCTCTCCCTCTCCCCCTCCCTCTTCCTCTGTCTCTCCCTCTTCCCCCTTCTCTCCATCCCTACCACTCTCTCTAAATAAAAAAAATCAATAAATAAATTATCCTCAGGTGAGGATTAACCAAAAAAAAGAAGAAAGAAAAGAGAAAAAGACTATTCTAGAAAAAAAAAATTCACACCATCTCCTTGCAGTTCCAGGAAAGAGAAGGGAGTGAGGGCACAGGCAGCCTGTGGTCACAGCAGCTCCTCTCCTGCTCCTCCGGCTGAGGCCTGGCGCCTGGGGAGAGGAGCTGCTGGGGGCCGCCGGGCGTGTCCCCGAGGGTCCCGTGTCCGGTGCTGTCGGCGGCCCCGGGAGCCCGTCTCAGCTTCTGTTTTCTGTTACAGAGACATCAAGCCGGACAACATCCTGCTGGACGAGCACGGTAAGCCCGGGCGCTGCAGCGAGGAGTGGGGGGCCGGGGGCTCTGGAAAGTGGGGGGTCCCTGATGGACTAGGAGCCTTTAGCTTCGGTCCTGGTGGATGAGCATCTGTGTAAGTTTCTGGTCAGCGTCCTGCCAGGGTGAGTGGAGTCCAACGTATTTGATGGTGTCACGTCTGGAGATGCAGCTGTTGGCTTCCCAGCGAGGAGGACAGGGCGGAAGTGGGGATGACTTGGGGCTGGCGGCCCTGGGGGTTCGACCCCAGCTCCCCAGGGGTGACAGTGACCCTGTGACTGCGGGAGAGCGACTCCCCTCTCAGCCTCGGTGTCACCTGCCAAACAGGGAAGGTGGTGCCGGCTCCCAGATCGTCATGGGGGTCACACGGGCTGGCGACCCCCCCGGTCACTCGTGTCTGGCTGGCGAACCAAAAATCGGTCATCAGTCATCACAACCCGCTAACCCTCCCCTCGCTAACCCTCCCCTCGCCCAGGCTCCTCAAGCGTTTGCGTGCCTTCGGAGCCTGGCTGGCTCATTAACCTGACTGAGTTGGCCTGAAACGGGCAGAAGATTCTGGATCTCACAGCTGCCAGGTGCGGCCGCCTGAGCCGGCCCATGGACCACACTGAGGAGCAGGCTCCTGCCGGGCTGTGCCCCGTAGTCTTGTGGGAATCGCCAGGGAGACGTGGTAGGAATCAAAGGCCAGCCCTGACTGCTTCGGCGAGCTCGGGGCCATCCTTCTGGGTCGGCCCCAGGGAGGTGGTGCCCAGCCACGTCAGGACCACGGGCCTAGGGCCGGGCCAGCCCAGCGATGCACAGCGGCTGTCCTGAGAGTCCACTGTGAGCATCCCACGCTCCCCACGGGCCTCTGGACCTGCTCCTCCACTGCTCCTGCTTCATCAAGTGTCTCTGCCAGGTGCTGGGATGCAGCGCTGCATGCACTATTTTATACTAGGGAGTGAGTGGCTTCCTCACCCTCCCTTTCACGCCAGTGCCGGAAGGAAGTGTAGGAGCAGGCAGTTCTCCCAAGGCACGAGCCCTCCCCTAGCGGAGAGGGCCCTCATCCCCGATTTATGGCAGAGCCGAGCCTCAGCTTTTATTTGTTCCTCCGTCATTGTTGCCTCCCGCCGCCCAGCTTCATTGAGTTCTGGCTGGGATTTAAAAGTTGCACCTATGAAGGGTGGACAGCGTGATTTGTAAGGTGTACAACAGGATGATTTACACATGAGCCTTGTGAAATGATTACCGCCGTCAGGCTAATTAACGCACCCGTTACCTCACACACCTTCCTTTTAAATGGGTGGCGAGAACGTGTAAGATTTACCCCCTTGGCGCGTTTCCCGTAGACACAGCAGCACCGTTAACGGCGGTCACCGTGCTGTGCGTTACATCCCCTCACCATTTGCTAATGGCTCACAAACAGCTTGCAAAACAGATCACCCCGCGTGGCCGTGTACGTCAAGAGTTTGATCATCCACCTCATTCAGCGTTTCCTCGGAGAACATGCCGCTTGGCTGCGTTTACGATGAAATATACACATAATTAAATAGACGCATTAATAATTCATTAATGATGTTTAAAACCTGCTGCTCGCCCCAAACCCCGCCTCTCACGGAGCTTCCCCTCCCCCAGCGTCTGCCTGGCTCTCTGACCCTCAGGCTGGGCTCTGCCTCCCAGATGGCACTTTGCTCGGCTCTAGGATGTGGGGTCCCTTGGCCAGAAGCGAAAGCAGACAGAGACCGAGCTGGAGGGAGAGGAAGCATTGTAGGAGGGGGTGGGGAGAGGAGTTGAGGTGCTTTGGGGCTTAGGGCAGAGCCGGAGGAAAGTGGAGGTGAACCGATGAAGGACTGCCCCCGCTTTCAGCTGGTCCCATGGGGCTGGGTAAGGAGCAACCCCTGATGCTCAGGCAGGAAGGCCACGTCCACTCGCAGGTCTGGGCGGTTAAGCAATTGCAGGCTTGCTCCCGAGACGGAGGTCAGGTGAGTCAGCCAGGCAGCCCCGGTGATGTGTGCCCACCGCCTGGGGCCGCCAGGTGCTGCAGGAACACCTGGGCCCAGTGGGTGGCCTGGGGGCCCCGGCCCTCTCTTCCCGGCCCCCTCCCCACCCCCCGGCAGGCTGGCCTTGCATGGCCACGGTGGAAGCCAGCGCAGGGCAAGTCCAATCACTCAGGCCTCCCCCTGTGTCTCCTTGCTGCCATCCAGCGGGCCAGGCACGGCACGTGACCCCACCTGGGCCCGAGGGAGGACCCTGCGAAGGTGCACGGCCCCGGGGGTAGTACCGAGGGGGAGAACGCGGCAACCCACGCCCTTGTCTAACGCGGCCGGAGAACCGCCTGCCAGTGGGCGGTTCACCTTTCCCATGTGGGGAGCACACGTCCCAAAGGTGGGCAGAGATGGCACCAGAGACAGGCGGGCAGCTCCTGCGTGTTGCTCAGGCCGTTGTTGCCGGCCCTTAAGTGTCACTGACCTGCAGCGCTGTCCTCCGTGTCCAGGCAGGTGTCCCTGCATTTTGGGAGGCCTGGTGCCAGGCCCCCGAAGGGCACAGCGCCCTGTTGTCAAGGACCTCGGGGTGCTCGGCCAGGGCTGCAGTCGCTCAGGAGCTGTGAAAGGTGCTGCCGCACAGGCCCCGCCCACACAGGCCAGTGCTGGGGGGTGGGGTTCCTAATGATCCTGTGTTCCTGAGGTGGAGCTGGGGCTGAGGGAGCCACGGAAGAGCAGGGAGGTCACTCTGGCCCGGCAGGGTCAGTGCTGGGAGCGGCGGGGCCTGTGTGAGAGCAGCTCAGCGGGGCTAGAGGGGGAGGGGGAGGGGGGCTTCCTGGAGGAGGGATGTCCATGTGGGATCCTGCAGCATGAAGGGGTCAACACAGCGTTAGGGGTCATGCCATTCCACCCCAGGAGGCCATGAAGACCCTCCATCGCGGCTGTTTCTGACTTTCCACAGCTGGGCCATGAGGTGGAGAACCACTCTATTGTCTGTATTCTATGCTTGACTGCTTCACACTCCAGGCCACTGTCACCTGCCCTGGTCATCCCAGCATCCCAGGGCCAGGTGCCAGACACCCAGGATAGCCCCCCACTAAATCTGTCAGGTACCGTCCTGAGGCCCCCACTGACAACAGCCGAGACAGGAGAGCAGAAGTGACCTCTGGGCACAGGAGCCCTCTCCTCGCCCTGCCCTGCCCCCGCACGGTCTCGCACAGTTGTCCTGAGACGGGCAGTCTGGGTGGACCTGCCTCTGCTATTCACCAGGAGCTCTCACTCACTGGATCCGTGCCTCTAAACTTGTAATCTATAAATATTTTTATCATGCCTTCATTGTGAGTAGATTTGTTTATTTATAGGTAATATGCATGAACCACTAAAAAATGTGTACTTTAAAACTTGCCCATAAAATAGACATCTATACTAATAAAAGGGTAATATGCTAATTAGACCAGACATCTTCCGGAAGTCCTTCCGGACAAAGCCACAATGGCGGGAGCCAAGGCAGAGGCGATTAGGGGCGATCAGGCCAGCGGGGGAGAGCAGTTAGAGGCAATCAGGCTGGCAGGCAGAGGCGGTTAGGGGCAATCAGGCAGGCAGGCAGGCGAGCAGTTAGGAGCCAGCGGTCCCGGATTGTGAGAGGGATCCCGGATTGGAGAGGGTGCAGGCTGGGCTGAGGGACCCTCCCCTCCCCTGTGCATGAATTTCATGCACTGGGCCTCTAGTATATACACTGAGTGGCCAGATGACCACCCCATCAGTACTTCGTTGGGCCACCTTTTGCCTTCAGTACTGCGGCGATTCTTCTTGGCATTGACTCCACGAGATGTTGAAAGGTGATGCGAGGAATCTGACACCATGCCTGATGAATAGCACTGTCCAGTTCTGTGAGATTTGATGGTTGTGGAACCAGCTGCCTGATGGCTCTTTTAACTTCGTCCCACAAATGCTCAATTGGATTGAGATCTGGTGATGGTGGGGGCCACCTAAGCAAGGTAAAGTCTCCCTCATGTTTTTGAAAGCACTCCTGCACAATAGGAGCACCGTGGCATGGCGCATTGTCTTATTGGAAGAAGCCATCTCCATTGGGATACAACATCAACATGATAGGATAAACCTGATCAGCAACGATACTTAGGTGTGTTGTGCTATTCAGACGTTTATAATGATCTGGCCCTCTAGCAACTTCAGCCCGAAATTATAGCTAATTTGCCTACAAACGTCAGGTGGTCATAATAATCTGGCCACTCAGTGTATATAAACATTTAAGTTGTACTCTTAGCAGTTTTCAATTATATAACTCAGTGTTATCAGTTAGTCTCCATGTTGTCCATTAGCTCCTCAGACCTTACTCATCTTCGAGCTGCCCTTTACCCACCTCTCCCCACTTCCCCACCCCATTTCCTGGCAACTGCTTTCTACTCTCTGTTTCTATGAATTTGAATTTTGTTTAGACTCCACGTGTAGGTGATACCCTGCAGAATTTGTCTTTATGTGTCTGACTCATCTCACTTAGCATGATGTCCTCCAGGTCCATCCCTGTGGTTGCAAATGACAGGTTGTCCTTTCTTCTGGCTGAATAATACGTCACTGTATATACATGACACATCCTTTATCCATTTGTCTGTTAATAAACACTTAGGTTGTGTCCATGTCTTGGCTACTGTGAATAATCCTGGGGTCGGGGGGACGTTATCGAAGTATTTGATAAAACACAAGTGTAAGCAGGCGCTCTAACCGGCCAGCACCTCGCAGACCACAGCTCTCAGTCGCACCAGGAGTAGCACAGCCGCCTGCAGCTCTTGCTAACGGGGCCTCTGCTTCCCTGTCTCCAGGGCACGTCCACATCACGGACTTCAACATCGCGACGGTGTTGCAGGGGGCGGAGAAGGCTTCTTCCATGGCCGGCACCAAGCCCTACATGGGTGAGTGTCCCAGCACCCCTTTGGGGTGTGACCTGCCTGGTGGCTAAGGCATCAGGATCCTCTCCTGCTTTACCCCCAACCCCATCCGTGCCCAGGATGTGCCCAGCTCTCTGACACCTTTGGGCTTCACCCAGGCTGTCTGCCCTGCCAGACACACCTTCCCCTCCTGCGACTTCTTTAAGGAAACCTTTGGCGCAGCGGTCGCCAACCGTGAGGTCCGAAAGGTTTTCGACCGCTGTTCTAGGGAACTCCTGCCCAGCCAGGAGGCTTGGCTCAGGCTTAGGGAAAAACCAACCAACCAACCAACCAACCTTTCTTTTCTTTTTGATTCAAGCCCAGTAGTTTTACCAGAATATAGCCTTGGTTTTGGTCAGTTGGGTCTGTATGCTTCCGTATACAATGTGTGGTTTTATGTTGGTTTTTCTTCATGACTTTTGACAGGAGTATTATTTTTGGCAAGCATTCTGTTTTCTCTAAGGACGCCGATGATCTGAACGTTGGGTTTCCTTTGCCACCCTTCAATATTTGTCATTTTCAGATCTTTCTTATATCTTCCTTTATTTGTTTAAACTTTTCGCATTTTTCTTTCTCTTTCCTTTAAAGCATGATCTGTTGAGTGTATAGTCACTTTGTGTGCTTTCTGGTGAAGTATTTATTACTGAAATAGTTTCCCTTTTTTCTGATTTTTTCCCCCTGAGTTCTCTTGCCTGATTGCTGAGTTTTTAAATTCAAATGTATGTTGCTCTTTTGTCTTGTATAAGTCTATTAATGTCTTTCTTAGTTCTTAATTCTTGATGTCTATATTAGTTTCCATTTCCTTAGTAACAAACCATCTCAAAGCTTTGTAGCTTAGAGCAATAATGACATATGACTTCTCACAGTCCTGCCATGTGGCCGGACGGCTCTTTGCTGGTTTGGGCTGGGCTCCCTCATTCAGCCAGTGGGCCAGCTGGGGGCTCTGCCAGGAGAGCTGAGAGGAACGGGCCTCTCCCCGCGTGGTCTCCGTCATCGCGGGGACCAGAGTGAGCTTGCACACATGGTGACAGAGGCCTCAAGGAGATCTCGGTCCCCACATGCTTATTGAGACTCTGCCTGCCTCACATTTCCTGATGCCTAGTTGGCCAGAGCAAGTCACATGACCCAGGCCAGGGACCTGGTGGGAGGGGTCTACACGACGGCCTGATTCACTCGGGGTCAGTAAGGAGCCGGTCCTCCCCACTGTGACTGCACCGTGAGGTCCTTAACTTGCCACGTCTGCCAAGATGCCGTTCCCCTCTTTTGGGGGCGGTGAGTGTAAGTGAGACACGCAGCGACATTCTCTTCATCCTGTCTCTGGCAGCCCCGGAGGTGTTCCAGGTCTACGTGGACGGAGGCCCCGGGTACTCCTACCCTGTCGACTGGTGGTCCCTGGGCGTCACGGCCTACGAGCTGCTGCGGGGCTGGGTAAGACGTGCACCTGTGCGGCGGGCACTCAGGGCTGTGGAGGTGGGGGCTCGGGGCGTCCCGGGCTTGGGGGGACGAGGCACACCATTTTGCTGGGCCGGCACCGGGTAGCAGGAAGGAGCTCAGTGAGGAGTCGGAGGCCTGGGTGCCAGTCCCGATGGTGTGCGTGCCAGCGCTGAGGCCTAGCGAGCTTCTGACCCAGCCCCTCATTCTGCTCCTGGGCAAGGGGTGTCGGGAGGGAAGGCTTGTGCAAAGGTCAGCGGCTCGTCAGTGGCAGCTCAGACGTGGGGAGCACCTGTGAGTTCCAACGCTGCCTCTTCCCACCCCAACACGATGTCCTCCCCCCTCTCCGGCTTGGTTTGAAGCCCTTGCAGGGTACAGGCCATGCATCCTTCACGGGTTCCATTTGTCTGCTCATCCCGATCTCCCCTGAACACCTTAGCTCCGTGTCCCAGAAAGATGGGGCGTCCGGACGTATTTTCACTTTATCGCATTCAAACGGGAAAACCGAAGATGACCCATGGAGCTACTTGGCAGCTAGTGTCTCGTTGTTTTATTTGAGCAGAAAGAATGATGACAAACTGACTTGGGGGCCTGTTTTCTCTGCACAGGGATGGTTGGAAAAGGATGCCGCCTACCCCTCAGGACACGGTTTCCCCCGCGCACAGTGGGGACTGTCCCATCCTTTCAATCTGCGCAGCCGTCATCACGGCATTCGCTGCCCTGGGCTGCGGCGTGCGGTTCACGTATCACTCACCTTCCCAGCTCCGCTGCCCGCACAGCAGGCAGAGTCCCGTTTCCCCCACTGGCGATGCGCCCCCGCCCTTTGCGTGCAGGCACCGTCAGCCCCGTAGCCAGCGCTCCGTGACGGCAGGGCCCGGGCATGGTGACACGGGTGATGAATGAATGAATGAATGAATGAAGCAGTCTATAAACCGTCAGAGCTCTGAGAGTGCACATATGTATTACTAATCACCCTGTAGCTCAAGCAGCTGGGATCTCCTCTTGATCAGATATTTCCCCTGAATTTCTCAGAGGAACTACTGTACATGGTGTTTTTTAGAATGCAAAAAACACACATACCAATGAGTCTGTTCATTTTCTCAAGCTCTGAATGAAAAGGTTGCTCTCCCACCGGCTTCCTCATTCCTGGTCGGTTCCTGTCGTCCATTAGTCCCACGAACACACATACTCAGAGGAGGAGTATGAGGGCCCATCGTATTTGTCAGAACCAGAGGACACGAGCGTTTGCCGGACGCTGACTGTCTTGCACAATCAGACAGGCCAGTGGCCGTGGCGAGCAGTAGACCTAAGCTTGGTTGGGCCTTGGCCAGTAGAAAGTTCCTCCTCTGTCCTTCCTCACGGGTCACAACCGTCAAAGATGATGACGTGGCCAAAAGCCCCAAGGATGGAGTGGCTCTTGCTGCTTCAAAGATAAACTCTTTCTTTTTAAAAATATGTGTGTTTATTGATTTCAGAGATGAAGGGAATGGAGAGAGAGAGAGAAACATCAATGATGAGAGAGAATCATGGATTGGCTGCTTCCTGCGCGCCCCCTACTGGGGATCGAGCCTGCAATCCCTGGGCATGTACCCTGACTGGGAATCGAACCATGACCTCCTGGTTCATGGGTTAATGCCTAATTACTGAGCCACACCGGCCGGATGTATTGTGGTTTTAACCCGGCCAGTGCAGTGTCCTGTCCTCTCTCTGACTCCACCCGTTGTCTCTGCAGAGGCCGTACGAGATCCACTCGGCCACGCCCGTCGCTGAGATCCTCAACATGTTCCAGGCGGAGCGTGTGCACTACTCCTCCACGTGGTGCAAGGGGATGGTCGCCCTGCTGAGGAAGGTAAGGGGCGGCCAGCTGCCCGCTAGCGGGAGTGAGGTCACAGTGCAGACTCGGCCTCCCGGCACCGACACCATGAGGAAGGAGGAAACGGAGGGACAGGAGATGAAAAGCAGGGCTCTAAGCCACCTCCCATGCGGGCTCAGCATCTGGCATTCAGGATCGCAAGCTGCTGGCCGGCAAGCCTGGCTTGAGTCCTGATGGTGATGGTGACGCCGGGCCCTTTCACATCTAGCAGGGGCTCCCAGTACATAGAGATCCTCACTGCAGGTGGCTCTTCAAAGCGTCTTTGACTCACTGGGCTTGAAGACACAGGGCATCTCCGCACCTTGTGCAGGAATTGTTGCTGTTAGAATGAAGCAAAGGTTCTCAAAGTGTGTTCCGGGGACCAGCGGGTCGGCACCTCCGGGGAGCTTGTTGGAAAGGCCGATTCTCAGAGCCGGAGCCCGGGGTGGCTCTGTGCACTCGGAGGCAGGAGGCTGGGTGCCCTCCCTTTGAGCTGGCCTTCAGCTGTGGCCACTGGGAGTCCTCCAAGATGCGTGGAGTTGAAGGCACTGGTTGAGGGAATAGTAAGTCTGGGGCCATGAGCTGGGTCTTCTCCCTTCATCGCTACAAGCCTGTGTATTTGACCCTGAGTCGTGGTGTTGTCCCCATAGTAGAGATGAGAAAACTGAGGCTCGGGAAAGCGAAACCTGCTGTCAGTGTCACGGGGCTGCAAAGGGGCAGAGGCGGGTTCTACCCCAGCTCCCCGACCCCGAGCCCAGCACTCACTCCTCCCCCGTGGATGACACGCTGAATCGCTATCCATTAACTTGCTTTGGAGTCCTCACTGGTTCCTAAGGGTTGGTGGTCCTCAGCCCGACTGGTCTCCAAATCACTGGAAGCCCTGCCACCTGCCATGCCCCCCCTACCCACCCAGCGAGTCAGACCACTGCTGCCCAACCACTGAGCCCAGGTGCAGCAGGGAAATGGGGCCTCTGTTTAAATCAGCACCCCTCGTTTGGGTGCACCCCCTAGAGACAGGCTGCTGTGACCAACAGATGACATCCTGCTAGGCGTCCCTCACCTGGTGACCGGCCCTCTCGCTGGGCACAGCGGGAGATTTCTGCAGTGACTGGGGGTACAGGCTGTCGGGGGCTCCCCTCCACGCTCCACCGGCTGACCAGGCCCCCCCAGGGATCATTCAGCCAGGAGCTGGGCGTGGAGGCTTGGCCGTCCCTCTCCGGGAGGAACTCGGGCCTCAGCTACCCAGGGCCGCACGGGTCCAGTGGCCTCCAGACAAGGACTCCTGTCCTTTTTGCAGGCAGGTGCTCCCTGCACCAGAGGAGCAGGTGACCCCCAGGCAGAGAGCCCTGTGGACACGGGGGGGCAGCCTGTGGCGGCATTTATTTATTTATTTATTTATTTTTAATATATTTTATTGATTTTTTACAGAGAGGCAGGGAGAGGAATAGAGAGCTAGAAACATCGATGAGAGAGAAACATCGATCAGCTGCCTCCTGCACACCCCCCACTGGGGATGTGCCCACAACCAAGGCATATGCCCTCGACTGGAATCAAACCTGGGACCCTTCAGTCTACAGGCTGATGCTCTATCCACTGAGCCAAACCAGTCAGGGCCCTGTGGTGGCTTTTACACTTACCACCCTTATTAGCAGAACCCGTTTGAGAAGAAGCTGAGTGAGAATGGTCCCCTTGGCGACAAGTGCAGTCAGTGCACTAGGCCACAGAGGTCGCCTTGGACTGTCCGAGAGGAACTCTGACACGTGGCACGTCCCATTATCGAGCTGAAAGTCTTGAGACGAGACAAAAAGATTCTTTTATTTTTAATTGGCAGCCTCTGTGCTACCAGGGAGAG
>NW_005873367.1:0-15136 GCF_000147115.1 Myotis lucifugus
GGGAAACCCCGCCCCTTTGCGAATGATTGGACCCTGAAAACAACGCTCCACTGCAGTTCTTCCCCATTGGCCAGGAACACAGTCATTCCATCAGTGATCTTGCCCTGTGTGTACAGGAACCCTGCTCTTTCTCATGTTTGGTAACTGGATTCAATGATCTGTTCACCAAAAGCCAGGAATGGCGAACACATCAGCTCAGTCCCTGATGTTTTCTTTAGATGGGACCCTTCAGAGCACTCTCTTCTCTCATTGGTTGGGGTTTCCCTCACCCCCTGAGACAATTTGTCTGGTCCCTTGTATGTGGAAGACCCCCACCCCATTCTCTTAACCTCTCGCTCACCCTAGCCTGCTGGGGCTGACCAGCAGACTGAGTGACGGATGATTACTCTGACACACATTTCTGTGAAAGAGAGGGCTAAGGGACTGCCTGGCTAAAGGAACCAGACAGCCCCGTTTGCCTGCCTCCTTAGGCTTTTACTGTAGTAACAGCTTGAACTAAACTTAACCTCTAGATCAGTTCCTCATGTTGTGACCCAACCATAAAATTATTTTCGCTGCTACTTCATAACTGTAATGTTGCTACTGTTATGAATCGTCATGTAAATATCTGATATGCAGGATGGTCTTAGGCGACCCCTGTGAAAGGGTCATTTGACTGCCAAAGGGGTCGTGACCCACAGGTTGAGAACCACTGATCTAGATACTATTAGCAGGGTAAACACCCTTGAGAAAACAACTGCATCTGTAGTGTCTTTAAAACAAGGGCGTTTTGAAGTCTAAATATAAAGATTCCAGTAAAACACTCGGGGGCTCAGACTTGTTTGGAAAAGTCAAGGCAGGGTCTACCGCCCTCGGCAAGATTCCCCTAGGTATCTGACCTTCCAGAGAATCCTCCTTACAGACTTTCCAACCAAGTCCCGTGCTTCCCTACATCAGCCAGCGGTTGGAACCAGGGGACAATGCTCTTGTCCCCAGTGGCTGGGGGGCCAATCATGCAGCAGAGCTGGTGCTAAATGCTGGGTACAGCTGGGTATTCTTAGGTGAAACTCTCCCCCTACTCCCCTGCAGGCGATTCCGGGGGCCCATTGGTGTGTGATGGAGTTCTCCAAGGGATCACATCCTGGGGATCGGACCCCTGCGGGCAGCCCCAGAGGCCTGGTGTCTACACCAACCTCTGCCGCTACCTCGACTGGATCAAGAAGACCATGGGCAGCAGGAGCTCAGCCTAGGACAAGCTTTGGATCCCCCTCAATAAACCAAAAACCATGGCCTGGCTCTTTGCCTGTCTTGCTTTGGCCCTGCTGGGAGTGTGGAGGGACAGGATCTGTGCCCTATGGGAGGCTTGACAGGAGGTCTAGAGAGACCAGGACCCCATGGCCACTCTGGCCATCACCACTGCCTGAAGGGACCCCATTTTCCTGGAAAGAGTTGGAGGAAGGGGAGATTAATTTCAGGGGACAGAAGACATGTACGAATTTTTTTTAAATAATTCTTTATTGTTGTATTACATATATCCCCCTTTCTCCCCCATTAACGCCCCCAGCCTGCCCCAGTCCCTCACCACCCCACTATCTGTGGCCATGGGCCATAAAAGGTTCTTGGTTGAATACTTCCCACCCACCCACCCTCCCCCGCCTTCCCTCTGAGATTCTGCACTCTGTTCCATGCTTCTGTGTCTCTGGATCCACTTCATTCATCAGTTTACTTTGTTACTTAGATTCCACATATGAGCGAGATCGTGTGATCCTTATCTTTCTCTGACGAAGAGTAGTAAGAATTTCTAATATCCAATGGCATGGCCTGTCAAAGACAGACTTGAAAGGGTTTGTTTCCTTTTCCTGAGCAGCTACCGTGTTTTTACCCGTCGAGGAGAGATTCTTCTTCCCCGCATTGTTAAAATTTTGAAATATGCAAAATAGGGTGCAAGAAGTATGTTGACAGCTAAACATGCAATTGTGAACACCCATAAAGCACCACCCACATGAAGAAATAGGACACTGACAGCCCTGAGATGTCTGAGAGACCAATTCCCCTCAGGAGAAATAGCATTCTTTCTCACAGCTTAGAGCTGCCCGGGGGTAACTGCTGTGGCAGAAGGGAGTGAGGCCCATCATTGCTGGTGTCCAAGTTGAAGTGTAGAGAAGAGGAAATTTGGGGCAGTTCTTAGGAAAGATGTGTGTGGAGTGGGTAGTAGTTGTGAGGATATAAATATATTGCAACCAAGTGGAGATGGGATCCCCTCTGCACCTCTCTCCTGGCTCTTCCAGGATGTTCTATGACTTTCTTGCTAACAACCATCTAATTCCTCTATTTGACGCTGCAAATCTCTTTTCTACTGCTTCTGCATTTTCACAGTGTCTGCTCCCTCATGCCTTTTCCCATTTCTCTCTCATTTTAACTTTTCCACTTCACCTTCAACCATCAACGGCTCCATTCTCCCAGGATTTTTAAAATTTTATTTATTCATTCATTCATTGAAACAGAGAGAAACATCAGTTTGTTGCCCCACTATTTGTGCATTCATTGGTTGGTTCTTGTATGTGTCCTGACCAGGGATTGAACCTGCAACCTTAGCATATAGGAAGAATGCTCTAACCAACTGAGCTAGCTCACCAGGACTCCCAGGATCTCTCAGGTCATATTTTCATGAAAGAAAATCCAACTGGTCCAGCTCAACTTTTCTCCTTCAGCCACATCATAGGTCCCTGAATGGCCAATGGTTTGACTGCATTCTGGTCAAGTGACCAACCCTATCCAATCACCACTGGGTGTTTGGAGTCATGCTCTATGAGATATGTGGATGGAGTGGTTTTCCCCAAGGGTTGTGAGATGTCTTGTATGCATCAGTCTCCCTGAACCTCCATGAAAGTCCCTTCATGCCAGAAATCCGGAGGAAATCTTTCATGCCTGACACTAAGTCCCTGGTGCCACAAATGCGTATCTGGAGGGGCTACCCAAAGGTCATCTCAGCATGAAGAATAGCCCAGATTTGGAAGCAGCCCAAATGTCCATCAGTAAATGAGTGGATAAAAAAGCCGTGGTACATCTACACAACAGAATACTGCTCAGCCCTAAGAAAAAAAGAAATCTTACACTTTTCTGCAGCATGGATGGACCCGGAGAGTATTATGCTAAGTGAAATAAGCCAGTCAAAGAAAGACAAGTACCATATGATTTCACTTATATGTGGACTCTAAAGAACAAAATAAATGAACATAGTGGAGGCAGACTCATGGATACAGAGAACAGCCTGGCAGTTGTCAGAGGGGAGAGGATTGGGGGCTGGTTGAGAAGAGTGAAGGGATTAAGCACGGGAAAAAAGAAAAGACTCATGGGTACAGACAACAGTATGGTGCCTACCAGAGAGAAGGGGGTAGGGGAGGTAGAAGAGGAAAAAAGGGATAAATGGTGATGGAAGAAGACTTGACTTGGGGTGGTAAAGATGCAATATGGATAACTTCCCTCTAGCGGAGAAGCTCTCTGAATCTTTGGACCCATTAGCTTTTATTTGATATATACCCTGATACTGGGAGGAGATGAACCCAAGATTCCTCATCGTTATCTTTTACCTGCATAACCTCGGTAAAATATTTATGTGAGAGGTTAACGAACTTGCATTACCTGTAAAAGAAAAATGTACCTCTCCATTGTCTTTTGTATCCAATCCTACAGATTTGCCCACTTTTTAAAAATTCAACAAAGAGGGCTAGCACAAGTCATTGGCAAAGAATTCCACTCCTGGACTTGTATAAAGGAGCTGAGAGGCAGGACTAGAATACACATTTGCCCTTTAGCAAAGCAAACAGGCATATCAAAGGTAAAGTTTGGCAAACAGTAAAACAATTATCAAGTTAGGGCAGTGGTTAGCAAACTCATTAGTCAACAGAGCCAAATATCAGAAGTACGACGATTGAAATTTCTTTTGAGAGCCAAATTTTTTAAACTTAAAACTATATAGGTAGGTACATTGTTATTAACTTAATAAGGGTACTCCTAAGCTGGCCTTTGCTAAAATCGTCCTCAATCTGATTGAGGTACGTTCACTGAGGTCGACCCCTTCCAACTCTCCCATCCACACTCGTCTTGTATACTTGCTTCGTCTATCTCCTTTCGTTCATCCTCTCTATATGTCTAAACCTACTCAACATACCTTTCTCAATCCTCGACACTACATCTTTCCACAACGTTCCCTAAAATTAACTTAATAAACTTTACTTAAAGTTTTAAGTCTTAAACTATAGGTACTTTGAATAAAACTTGATATCATACTTAATAACGATATTATTTATTGATAAAATTAAATTCCTTACAATTTACCTTACAATATCCATAAAATTAAATCATGACAATGACTGACAAACACTAATGTGAACAATGGCCTTGCATCTCCTTGGAAAGTTTGGGTAAGTCAGGTTTGTATGTTGTTGTTTTTAATTTTAGGCACGATTCCAGGTTCTCATCAATAAGACCACTTCTCAATTTACTCTTGATAAGGTCCATGCTTGAAAATGATTGTTCGCATAAATATGTAGACCCGAATAAGGAAAGAACAGCAAATGCTAGTTTTTTCAGTTGATTATATGAGTCAGGAATACTATTCCAGGTGTTAAAAATCAACATATCTTCCTTCTCCAGGTCTTTCAGAGCAGACCACTTGTGCTGTGAACTAAGTTCACATCTGTTTTCCTCCAATATTTCTATGTCAGCACAAAGACGTTCAAATTTCGAGCTCCACAATTCTTTGTTTTTTAAATCCAGCAATTGCATTTCAAAGTTGCCAATGTCAATATTAAAGGGAGAAAAATTTAATTCTGTTACAGTAGCACTGAGAGGATTTTTAACAAAGGCTAACGTCGCTTTGCTGTTTCTGAATTCCTGAAACCTGTTGAGAAAAGCTTCCCTCATATTTAAAAGTGTTGTTTTGAAATAGCAAATGTCAATATCAGAATTATTTTCTTGGCGATGTTTCAACAGGCTTGGAAAGTGAATCAAAGTTTCTCTTTCAAAATCTTGAGCAAAAAGAGATAATTTGTTTTCGAATGAAATAACTTCTTCTAACATCGAAAAAGCTGTGTTTCCTTTCCCCTGTAGTTTATGATTAAGCTGATTTAGATGAGACGTAACGTCTACCATGAAATAAAATTTTTGGATCCACTGATCGTTCGTTAGTTCTGGATAGTCAATACCCTTCTCAAGGAGAAATGCTTTAATTTCTGTTAATAACGAAGCGAAACGTTTCAAAACGTTTCCTCTTGATAACCAACGTACCTTGTTATACAGCAGAAGATCTGCGTACTCACTCTCCATTTCCACTAAAAATTCTTTAAATTGGCGATGACTAAGAGCTTTAGCTATAATGGAGTTGATAATCTTAATCACCAATTCCATAACTTTGCAAATTTCTTCTGGAAATGTCTGCGCACAAAGCGCTTCTTGATGAATGATGCAATGGTAAGTAAGTATCTCGTGATTAATTTTTTCTTTCAAAATAGCAACAAACCCGTTTCTTACGCTGGTCATACTTTTTGAACCGTCTGTTGAAATCGAGACAATTTTATCGAGTGGAATATGTTTCTCAATGCACTCAATTACAGCATTTGCTATATCCTCTCCACGTGTTTGACCTTTGAGTGGCAATAATCCTAAAAGTTCTTCTTTAGGACCTGTAGATGAAATAAATCGTACAAAAAGTGAAACTTGCGCTGTATCATTTATGTCACAAGACTCGCCAACTGCTATTGATAAAGCTGAAACCAATTTAAGATCTTCGACTTGCTGGTTGGTTATATTCGAAGACATTTTGACTGTTCTATCTTTCACTGTTTCAGCAGACAATGGTAACTCTTTAATTTTTTTAAGAATATCTGCTTTGTTCTTAAAATCCCGAAATAGCTCTTCGGATGCATTTATAAAACAACTTTTTATATATTCACCATCTGTATATGGTTTTCCTCTCTTAGCAATCTCTTGACTAACCACAAAACTTGCAATATTAACATTGCTGGAAGATGGCATCCAGTAACTAAATTCAGAACTTGATTTTTCTTGATTCTTCTGAAGTTCCTCAACTGCTTTCTTCCTTGCATCACCGACAGGATATTTAATACTAAATGACACGTGTTTAGTTGTAAAGTGTCTCTCCACATTTGATTTCTTGTTATGCGCCAATTTTTCCTGACAAATAAGACAGGTCGGAAGGCCATTTAAGTTTTGAATAAATGCGAAAGTCTCGGTCCATTCAACTTTAAATTCACGGTTTTCGTCTTCCGTTCTTCTTCGCTTCTTCTTTGTAGCCATGTCAAACAGGGCACCTAAAAAAATGTTTCATTTTATAACAATAAAGCCACCAACACAAAATAATTACAATTCTTAAATTGATGACAAAAATACCTGTAGAATTTGTAGCTGGTTGGAAAAATACAGGTAACTTTATGCGAGTAGGTACTTTTGTCACCCGCGTACGATTTGCGGATGTGACTAGCACTAACCACTGCACAATGAGACTGCTGTCTGGCTCACTCAACTCATGCATAAATCTCGCGCGCCTCCCCCGTGCTGAGGATCCCGCGGTCCGCCTGCGCCGTGTCTCCTGTCGCCCAACCGACCAACACCCCCCACTTCTTCTAATGCCACTTCTTCAAAATAAGACTCGCCCAGGCAGAAAACCGACATCTGCGCATGGGCCACGAAGTTTCAATTGCACTGTACGTGCGTGCCCGCACGTGGTATTTTGTGGAAAAGCCACATTCAAGGGGCCAAAGAGCCGCATGTGGCTTGCAAGCCACGGTTTCCCCGCCACTGCCCTAGCCGGTTTGGCTCAGTAGTTAGAGTGTTGGCCCATGGACTGAAGAGTCCTGGATTTGATTCTGGTTGAGGGCATGTACCTCGATTGCAAGCTCAATCCCCAGTCCAGCTCAGGGTGCGTGTGGGAGGCAACCAATTGATGTGTCTCTCCCTCTACCTTCCAATCTAAAAAAAAAAATCAATGGAAAAATACCCTTGGGTGAGGATTAACAGCAGCAAAAGCCAACCTCCTTGGTTCTGCTGCCTTAGCTGCAGGGAAGAGGGAAACAGAGAGCACCCCCATCACCCTGCAGCACCCCAATGTGCATGGAGGTTGCAGAAATAAGGCCCTTTCCCCTTTTCAAAAAGGAGAGGAGCATGGGGAAATCAGAGTCTCTGTACATGCAGGTCCTCAGCTGTGGAACAGGAACAAACCACTGAGCTCACTGGGCTCCTGAGGTCTGAAGGAACAAGTGTAGAGCACTGTGCATGCTCAGAGTGGGTGCTCAGCACCTCTCATTAGACAAACATCACCACAATTTAGGTCTTTTTAACAAGAAATTTGTAACATTAGAAACTTAACATGATTATTATGGAGTTAGTAAGAAGATACTTCTGTTCTTACCAAGAAGGATGGGGGGGCTGTTGACTCCTGGAGGAACCACCTGCAGAAAGGAGTAGGGAGGGAAAGCAGTCAGCGGGGTGCAGGGCAACCATGGTCCCCCATGCATCCCTCCCCAGAACCAGGGTCCCTCAGACCCCTGGGTGTCAAAGATCCCAGGGGGCACCGTGTCCTCAGGGGAGGTCAGAGCCCAGTGCTGGACATCATGGGGACCCTAGTCGCCCTCTTCACCCAGGCCCCAGATCCACTTGCCTACAGTCCTAAGGGGACAACACAGACAAGAACTCAAAATTCCAGGCAGGAAAAACGACTAATACATGGCCCTAAGCTGCAACAAGGGAACCCCCATTGCCTGCCTTCTGATACTGTATCTCCTCATTGCCACCTCTCAGTGGCTTATCCCTGGGTGTCACTACTTGTATGACCTGCAGCAACTGACCTAAGCCCCACTGTTGAAAATGGGAATAGATTCGCCTTGCAGACAGGCTGCTGGCAGAATCCAATGAGATGAAGGAGGCGTCCCCTTGACTCAGCTCCAAGGTGGGTCCGATGAGCACATCCCTGCACGTGCTCCTCCCACACCTCAGGCCTGCTTTCCCACCCAGCTCCCCAAAGCCTCCAGCTCTGGGCCAGTCCTGCATCACCACTGCTTGCTTCTTAACCTGGGGAAGCAGCTATACCAGATCCTTCTGAATCAGAGAAAAGTTAAATGCCTGCCATCAGGATCTGGGAGGATCTGATGAGTTCTCAAAAGTACTGAAACAGGGCAAGCACTCCCTATTGTGAGGTACTCTTTAGCAAGCAGAAACCCTTAAATCCTAGTTTTGTGTAGAAATATGCTGTCCACTTGTATGCATATATGCATGGCCCATGAACAGACAATGGGGTGGTGAGGGTTTGGGGGGACGGAAGGACAAGGGACAGGCTGGAGAGGATCAATGGGGGGGAAAAGGGAACAGGTGTACTGGTTAATAATGTGGATTTTGTAATCAAAACACGGTAATTTCAACAGAAACACCAAAAGTGCTTTATTCAAAATAATGACCATCACTAGCTACACATTTCTCCCATCTTTCTGGTAATTTGTGGATACCATCCCAATAGAAATTTTCTTATTTTGAAGCAAACCATTCAGAGACCCAATTTTCCACCTCTTCGTATGTTTTGAAGTGCTGCTCAGAAAGTGCGTGTGCCATCAATCTGAACAAGTGGTAATCTGAAGGAGCAAGATCTGGTGAATACAGCAGGTGGGTTAATACTTTCCAGGCAAGATCTTTTAATGTGTCTTTAACTGTTTTTGAAGTGTGTGATGGGGGGTCATCATGAAGCAAAATTACTTTGCAGTATCTTCTGGCCCATGCTGGTTGTTTTATGATCAAAGTGTGGTTCAAACTGATTATTTGTTGTCGGTATCGATCAGTATTAACAGTTTCACCTGGTTTTAGAAGCTCATAATACACTACACCTTCCTGATTCCACCAAACGCAGAACATTATCTTCTTTCCAAAGCGATTTGGCCTTGCAGTCGATGTTGATGGTTGACCTGAATCAACCCATAATTTTGTGCATTTGGGATTCTCAAAATAAATCCACTTTTCACTGTCGGTCACAATTTGATGCAAAAAGACTTTCTTTCTTGCCGCCGAAGCAGCATTTTACTGATGACTTTTCGGTTTTCCATTTGTCTTTCGTTCAGTTGATGTGGCACCCATTTTCCTTCCTTTAAAATCTTTCTTATTGCTTGTAAACAATCGGAAATTGTTTGCTGAGCAACGTCTAACCTTTCTCCAAGTTGTTTTTGAGTTTGACACGAATCTTCATCTAATAAGGCTTGTAATTATTGGTCTTCAAACTTTTTTGGTTGACCTGGATGTTCTTTGTCTTTCACATCGAAATCATCACTTTTAAAGCGTTTAAACCAGCATTCACAAGTATCTTGAGATGGAGCATGTTTACCATAAGCTTCCCAAAGTATACAACTTTCAGCAGTACTTTTCTTCAATATAAAGTAATGAATTAAAACTTCTCCCAAATGCTCTTTTTTTGGCACGAAATTCGACATTTTTAAGTATAAACAATCTATCATGTTAACACCTTCAGAAAATTTGACATAAAGTTTTGAAGCTTGCTGTCAATGCAAAATAGTCCCTCGGCAACCACGCCAACAGCACTTAAGAGACTGGGAAACATTAGGGGTGACAACGGCATTGTCATTAAGTAGAAAATACTATGTCAGGAATGTAAGTGGCAACTACTTTGGGTGAAATGAATTTACTTTCAAAACACTAAGTGCAGAAAAAAAATAAATAAGAACACTTTAAGTGCAAATAACACAAACATGTGACTTGTTTCAAATATCAAGATTATGTGTATTTCCTGTATGTTTGAAAATTTCACTAATAAAAAGTAAAAAGTGTTGTTGCTCAGCCCTAACCGGTTTGGCTCAGTGGATAGAGCCTCGGCCTGCGGACTGAAGGGTCTCAGGTTCCATTCTGGTCAAGGGCATGTACCGTGGTTGCGGGCACATCCCCAGTGGGGGGTGTGCAGGAGGAAGCTGGTCGATGTTTCTCTCTCATTGATATTTCTAACTATCCCTCTCTCCCTTCTTCTCTTTAAAAAAAAAAAATCAATAAAATATACTAAAAAAAAAAATAGAAAAAGTGTGCTCAGTAGTTGACTGTGGACTAATGAATCAGGTCAACGTTCAATTCCCTGGTCCAAGGGCACATGCCGGGTTGCAGGCTCGATTCCCCAGTAGGGGGCGCTCAGGAGCCACTGATATTTCGATCTCTTCCCTCTCCCCTTTCTCTCTGGGGAAAAAAAAAAAAAAAGTAAAAAGGGGCACGAAAAAAAAGAAACGTATGGGGCAGTGGCGAAAAGACTGCAAATGCCCATGATGAATGAATGAGAAAAATCTTCCCACTTGGGACATAGTGGTTTGGTGGGGGAAAACGGGAAATGAGCTTCATGGCCGTTAGGCTGGGGCGTGCCATTGCCCAGCAGCCAGGAAGCGCAAGTCCAAGGCCTTAATGCAGTGGTTCTCAACCTTGGCTGCACATTACAATCACCTGGGAATCTTTTTAAAATCCTGATTTCTGGGCCTCATCCTCCGGAAATTCTGTTTCTTTGTGATGGGGTGGGGCCACAACATTAGTAACAAAGAAACAGAATTTCCGGAGGATGAGGCCCGGAAATCAGGATTTAAAAGATTTCCAGGTGCCTCTAACGTGCAGCCAAGGTTGAGAACCACTGCATTAAGGCCTGACTAGCCCAGAACTAACGTTTAACCGACTGTGCGGAGTGACGGGGTCAACAGGATTCCTGAAGGCGAACAGAGGCCTCGTTCGCTTTCTCCTGAGGCCATTCCTATCCGCTTCTCAGAACACCAGCCATTCGCGTGGAGACCCCACTCCCACGTTCCCCTTCGTGGCCTCTGGGGTCCGAACTCCCCTCAGTCTCTGTTCGAGGCGGCAAAACATGCGCAGCCGCCTGGGGTGGGAAACACAGAAGCGACATCCGAAGGGAAGCACGGGCGGTAAATCTCAGGAGAACTCGCCGCCTCACGCCCCCCGCCCCCCAGGAAGACGGACAAAATGGCGGATGCCCGGGTCGCGAGCCGCTGAGAGGGCGAGAGTCTTCCCCACTGCGCGCGCCCCCCACCCGCTCCAGACGCCCCAAGATGCGGGGCGAAGGCCGTGGTCCCGACCACGCCACAGCGTGGCCACCCCGCCACAGCCCCGGGCACCTCATTACACGCGCGGCCCAGATCCTCAAGCCCCGCCGCGCAGACGGAAAGAAACCGAAGACGAAGGAAACACTCACCGTATTACGACTTTCTCCTCAACAAACGCGGCGGGGCTCGCGCTCGCGTCCCACTTTAGGGAGCGCGCCGCTCGCGAGGACGCCCCACGGCCAGTCTGGGCTCCGCCCCGAGGCGTCTAGTGGCGGCGCCGGTGCCCGAAACCCCGCTTCGGTGCTTGAGGAAGGACAGTGTCCGTCCCCGTTAGAATCCTCCTGAACGTCGGGACATAATACGTTGCCCCCGTAGGCGGAGAACACAAACCGAGGAAACATCGCCGCCTGTTGTCCTGTTAGGAGCGTCAGGCACTTCGGTGGACGGCCCCAAAGAAGGATCGGAAAGGGGAAGGACCCCGAGTGGGGGCGGTGCCCGCGCCACAGCCCTGGCGGAAGGGGCGGGGCCGACCCCCGACGTAATCCCAGCGGCAGAGTGGGAGGCGGGGCCAGAGCTGAGATTGACAGGGGGGAGTTCTGGGAGAGCGCTCACGTGGCGCGGAGTTAGAGGCTTAGCCTGGACTCTGGTTCGGGGCGGGGAGGTGCGGGGGGCGGGGAGGCGGGGAGAGGAGAGCGGGCTGGGGTCCTGGACTCCGGGGTCCGAGGAAGGAGGACCGCGACAGGACTCTGGGGCTGAGGCAGGACCGGGTTTGGGGCTCGTTCCCCGGTTTTTAGATCGCCAAAGACCTGGGGGCTGGGTTTCATGGTAGGGTTGGCGATCTAAGGCATGTCTTCCAACAGACATGATGGTAAAACGTTTTTGTTTTTTTTATATTTTATAAATTTTTTACAGAGAGGAAGGGAGAGGAATAGAGAGTTAGAAACATCGATGAGAGAGAAACATCAATCAGCTGCCTCCACCACACCCCCTACTGGGGATGTGCCTGTAACCAAGGTATGTTTTGTTTTGTTTTGTTTTTTGTTTTGTTTTGTTTTTCAAAGATGAAAAAGGAAACTTTAATATATCAACCCACACACCGGAGGTCGCTGTGGTCAACAGGTCGGTGCGGACTCTTTATGGCTCACACACACACACACACACACCACACATGCACACACATACATATACACACTTGCACACATACATACACACACGTGCACACACGTGTGAATAGAACACATATTGTTTAGCTGGTTCCCCTCGTTTTCTGGGTTTTTTTCCTTCCTTCTGGCTGGGAGATTCCTCCCGTTAAGTCTGTAGTCCGAAGTGAAAGGAAGAGACTCGAACTCCTCTCTTAGGAAAAACGAGGCGTTTCCTACCGGGACCGCACGCCCAGTGAAGCCAGGGCTTCGCTGTGGCCACGAGGCGGGGAGTGAGGTGCCGCGGTCCCCTCTGCGCCCGCCTCCTCCCTCCAGTCCTTTGCCCAGGCCTCACGGCACGCTGGTTCCCCGGGCCTTCTTAGGACCTGCCAAGCACACAGTTGCACCCCAGCACCTTTGCATTTGCTGTTCCTTCTGCCTGGAACTCTTTCCCGCTATCTAACTCCATTTGCTCTCTTCCTCTCTTGAGCCATGATTCCACTCAGGTGTCACCTTAGCAGAGAGCCCCCCCCAACCCCCCTTCTCTTTACAGAACAGACCAGTCTCCCTTACACTCCTTTGTTTCTCTTCATAGCATGGATCCCCTAACACACCCAACTCTTCGTTTGTGGTCCTATTATTTTGCCTCCCAGATGAAATGTCAGTTCCGTAAAGACAAGGATTTGCATCCAATTTGATCACCGCTATAGATCCGGTGTCTGGCACATAGTTACAAATCAGCCTGCGTTAAAAAACAACAACAACAACAACAAACCAAATTTGACCCCTGGCCGGGTAGCTCAGTTGATTGGAGCGTTGTCCTGTACACCAAAAGGTTGCAGGTTCAATCCCTGGTCAGGGCACATACAAGCAGCAACCAATGAATGCATAAATAAGTGGAACAACAAATCTCTCTCTCTCTCTCTCTCTCTCTCTCTCTCTCTCTCTCTCTCTCTCTCTCTCTCCCCTCCACCTCCCTTCCACTTTCTCTCTCTGAAAAGCAATGGGAAAAAAATCCTCGTTGGCCTAATTCTTGGCTGGCCTTGTGCCTCAAGTCTCTGTGATAATTCCCTCCCCTCACTTCTACCCTTAAGCCCCATCCTTCTACCCACAGGGCCCAAGGGATGACCTCAGGAGGTATGACAGTTCCACAGAACACTGACAAGGTACTAACTAAGACAAAAGCATATTCTGGGCAAAAGTACAGATTTAAAAATACCGATTAGTAATTTGAGTGGGGGAGACTCAGAGGGGACTGAAAAGGGACAAGAGTCGTGGTGGGTGTGAGGGCCGGAGAGCAGGGTCGTCAGCCCCGTGGCAGGGAGCTGTGGGAGCAGGAAGGAAGGAGGGCCATTCCCATGTCCTAAGTCCAGATGGCCTGGGGTGCCAGGATGAACCAGAAATTCACGTAGTTCATGTAGGAAATGAATCCTGAGGGAGGAAGAAAGCAGAGGGGGTGAGGTGTAGAGTTCACCAACCCAACCTGGACCCCAGTTCTCTCCCCATGCCCAATGATACCCCCTACCCTGTCCCCATATCCATCCCTAGACCCAACCTCAACCCCATTCCCTGCACTGTCCGAATCCATTTCCAAATTCAATCCCATCCCCAGTTCCATCTCATTCCCTACCCTGTCCCCAACCCCTTCACCTGCATTTTCCTCAACCCTCCACCTTCAAACCCAAACCTAACCCATCCCTACCCTGCCCCCAATAATCCATTTCCTAACCCAAACCCAACCCTATCCTCATCCTCAACTCTTTCCCCGGCCGTCCCCCATCGGTATCACTGAACACTGTCAAAACCCAACCCCATCCCAGCTCAGACCAATCGCCAGGAAGGAGAAGATGCCAGTCCATGCCAGGTAGAAGCTACGCCCCAGACTGTAGGTCATGCCTTCCTGCAGGAACTCATGGGCCTGCAGCAGGTAGAACAGGACACCCAATACCATGCTGGTCCCTGCAGGAGTACAGGTGTTAGGAGGCTGGACAGCAGGTGTGTGAAGACCCGTGCCCCTGGTTGTGTAACTGCGTGGCTCTTGCCCATTATTTCCCCACTTCCTTTGCCCACCCTGTATCTCTGCTCACAAGCAGGATAAGAGGCTCCTGACAATGTCCTAGCAGAGGACATTGGAAGTGCAAGTCTTGGTCTTTCTGTGGGCCATGGGCATGTCTAAAACCACAGGCTTTGGGGCCAACTGACTGGAACGCTTGTCTGGCCTCTGCCTCCCACCGTCGGGACACACTCCATCTCTCTGAGCCTCATTCCCCGCATCTGTAAAGTGGGCATAATTGCAGGAACCATCTCCTTGGTTGTCAGGAGAAGAGTTATTGAGGTTGGCCCATTTCCTGGCACAGAGGGAGCCCTCAAGAATCAAGCCAGATTAACATCACTGTACTGGGTCTTTAATTTGGGGTTTCTGAGATAGTGGGTAAGGAACTCTGTCATTCTGGATATTTTAGCTGTATTTTTAAATGACATGAATTAAAGATGATTTGTGAAAAGGAAAAGTTTTTGTTTTCAGGTAGTGAATGGAGTACTGGGTAATTTTTATTTTTAAATTTTTGAGAGAGAGAGAGAATGGAGAGCAAGGAAGAAAGAGAGAGAGAGAGAAACATCGGTTTGTTGTTCCTCTTATTTATACATTCATTGGTTGATTCTTGTATGTGCCCTGATTGAGGATAAAACTCACAACCTTGTTATATCAGAACAATGTTCTAACCCAGTGGTCAGCAAACTGTGGCTCGCGAGCCACATGTAGCTCTTTGGCCCCTTGAGTGTGGCTCTTCCACAAAATACCATTGGCGGGCGCCGCACATACAGTGCGATTGAAACTTTGTGGTCCATGCACAGAAGTCGGTATTTTGTGGAAGAGCCACACTTTGTTGAATTTTTAAAAAGTGGGGAAATCTGTAGCAT
>NW_005873367.1:16670-19262 GCF_000147115.1 Myotis lucifugus
CAAATAAAAAAAATAATTTAAAAAAATAAAGGTTCGGCGTATCAAGTCCTTCCCCTCGCAGCCCCACCAAAAAAAACAACAACAACTTGATGTGGAAGATTAAATGGGAATGTGAGCATATAATATTACTTTCTGGCTTATAAAAGGTGGCAAAAAAAGTTTTTTTTTCACCTTCAAATTCCATAGCTCACAGGCTTAAAAAGAAAAGGTAAAATTTACTTCCAAGCTGTTGAATTCAACATTTACTGACCAAGGATCTTAAAGACCCCAGGGTGCTGTACTGAATAAAGTCCCTATCTTTTTTTTTTTTATTACATTTTATTGATATTTTTTACAGAAGGAAGGGAGAGGGATAGAGAGTTAGAAACATCGATGAGAAACATCGATCAGCTGCCTCCTGCACACTCCCTACTGGGATGTGCCCTCAACCAAGGTACATGCCCTTGACCGGAATCGATCCTGGGACCCTTCAGTCTGCAGGCTGATGCTCTATACACGGAGCCAAACATGTTAGAGCTATGAGTGCCTATCTTAATGCAGCCGTATGCGAGGTGGGGGAAATAGAGAATGAACAAATGTATATAAAACAAAACATAATACAGGGTTGAAACAGGAATTTTAGGGGTAACATAGGACGGGTTTAGGAAATTTTTGAAATGAAGGGGACCATGGAGGAAGCACAGGGCTGCAGAGCAGCAGAAGGTATATTTCCATAGAATAGGGGAAGCGGAGGAGCTGTAACAGGTACATTTCTATTGAGTGAGGGAGCAGGGAACAGCAAATATTTACAAAATAAAGCGCAGGAAGCCCTTCATCCAGAAGGAGAAGAAGAAAGCCCAAAGGGAATAGGAAAAGAGGGAAGGAGTGGGGGGAGAACCTCACATGTCCCACGTGTGCCAGGAGATACTATAGTAACCAGTCTAAGGGAATACTGACCATCAGAGGGGATATCAAGGCACCAGGATCTGCACCCTTTATAAGCCATAGGGAAAAGGAACTCAGTGGGACCCTTCCCCCCTCCCTACATGGGAGTCCATTCTGTGGGACTCTCTATCTCCCCACTTCGGAGTCTACTTATTCTTCAATAAATCTCCACCTTTGCTATACCACTTTCTGTCTGGGCATTCATTCTTCAATTCTGGCAGACAAAGAATCGAGTTCCAGTCCAAAAATTACATTTCAGAGTTAACTGCTATAATGAGATATCATGGATGGTAAGAAGAGCTACCCCTGGAGACAGGGAAAGGTTTGTTGGTTAATTTGGTTTCTACATGGAGATTTAGCTCGGAATTAGATTTAGAATTGATGGTTTGGGATCAAATTCTAGACTTGCACTGAAATCAGGACATGACGTCGAGGTCTACCTAAAAAGACTCTGGCAGTGGGGGCAACAACAACACACAAACTTTAAACCCGAAAGGAAACCTGCAGGTGACATGAGATGAAGGGACCATGGAGCATTAACTCACCAGCTCAGCAACCTCATCAAAGACACTGACCATCACCACCACTTTCTCTCCATTTGTCCATCCCTAGAGCTATGGCTCTATCCCCGGGCCACTTTCTCTCTGTTTGTCCATTCACAGAGCTATGGCTCTATCTTCTGGCCACTTCTCTCCCCAGTTCCAGGAGGGCTGCCTCCCTTCCAGAATTTACACCCAGAAGGGACCCTGTCTAACAGAGTCAAGGAGAACTCTTGTCCTGCCTCACTTTGGGAAGAGGAGAGCAGTTCCCTGAAGTAACCCAGGGGTCTTCCCCTCTCTCTTCATTGGCCAACATTGTATCACATGTTTATTTATAAACCAATCCCTGGACAGCAGACATGCCCCCCCCCCCGGCCATGCTTCGGGCAGTGAAGCTCATTTGTGGTCACATGAGCACAGCAGGTTGTAGAAACGAAATCAAGGTTCTGACAAGTGGCAGAAGGAGTGCATGCTGGGTAGACAACACAAATGTCTATGATGGGTCAACTTGTGGGATCGATGTAGAATTGGATTAAAGATCTGAACTGAGATAACACATGGACTCACACTAAGGAATGAAGCATATTTGGGGGTCAGAGTTAGAAGTGAAGGTCAATTCCATTGTTAGGAATCAGCTGTCTAGTAGTAATCTGACAATGGTTCCAGTGTTACTCAATGCAAATGCCAAAGTCCTACCTGGGTCCTCAATCCTGGTGTCTTCCAAATCCTATGAGGCCTCTGAACCCATCCCCCACTCTTGTCCCTCTGATTCATTCAGCTCCAATAAAAAAGTCTTCCCTGCTAGAACATTCTAGGTCTCCCTCCTCTTCTCACCGGCCCGTCTCTCAGCCCAGGACTCACTGCTCCCCAGTAGCTACATGAATCCATCTACACCTCCTACAAGATTTTGTTCGAATGTCCTCTATACATGGGGTCTTTCCAACCACCATTCACAATATTATAACTGCAGGGATTGTTGACATCCAAGGGAACCAATAATTCCCTATCTCTCCTGTGGTCTAATTTTTTCTCCATAGCACTCACTGCTACGTAATAAACAACCTATAAGTGTGAAGTTCTTATTTCCTTACTTAAGGTCTCCACCCACTGGAATGAGGGGTTTTGTGAC
>NW_005873367.1:19976-22375 GCF_000147115.1 Myotis lucifugus
ATGAAGAGACAGCGCCCACAGCTGTGTCTTTCTTTTATAGCAGATGCCACAAGGCAAAGTAGGGGCGTGATCAATTGTTTACAGCATTCTCGTGAGTTTCAACCTCACTTAGCTACATGCACCCGAACTCTATCACAAGGCAGGTCTGGCTACGTGTTCGGGCCATAGGTTCAAGCTCACAACCACAGCCGTTGGCTATGATTGTGCTGGGAGGGCCCTGCCCTCCAGCTGGGACTTGCACGTGGCAATGAGAGGACCCTGTCTTTTCATTAGTCCGAGGCTTGAACCTGGCCAAAACACCGTCACCGCGCCCCACAAGAGAGACCCATCGATTGGTTGTGTCTTGCACCAGCGCCGATCACGACCCTGGCTGGGGAGGAGCCTGAAACCAAGGTATATGCCCTTAACCAGAATCAAACCCAGGACCCTTTGGTCTGCTGGCTCAACCATTATCCACTGAGCGGCTAGGGCTCCTTAAGACTTTTTATAGAGTAAATAAAATGTCCCCTTAGATAATGTTCAGACTTTTTGTTAGAAATTCATACTATGTATAGAAATCAAAGTATAATAAGTGAAAAACAGTACATACTTAGTAGGTGAGTTAGGAAAGCCTTCTATTAGATTCATACCCCAATATCAGGGTTGGGTTCAGGCTCAAAGACAGGACTGGAATTCATCCTGACAAGTTCCCACAAGCTGCTCAGAGTCACGGTATCAGCTCTAGACCACCCCTGAGAGGGGCTGAGGGCAACAAAAGTGGCCACAGTGGAGGACCCAAGGCACAGTCCATCCTTGGCTCCTGCTCCTGCCCCTCAAGGCTAGTTCCTGGTCCCACCCTTCGAAGATGCCACCAGGGAGCTGGGACGTGCTGGAGCCAAGCCCCTGACCTGGCCTCAGGAATGAGGGTGGAGGTAGAGTGCCAGCATTTGGGTTTAGCTGCCTCCGGGGTTCCAGATAAGAGCAAATGCAGGTAAGGTAACCCCAGAGCTGGGGTCACTGAACTCCAGGACCCTGAGAGTTGGAATGAGGCGGGTGTGCTATAAGAGGGCCACTCTGCACAGGGCTGGACACCATTGAATCCCAACCCAGACTGAAGACCAGACCAGACCAGACCAGACCCCCTGCAGGTGAGAGGAAATCCCATGTGGGGAGGGGCAGGTGCATCTGGAGGGACAACTCACTCTTGCTCTTGAGGGCAGAGCAGTAGATGCCCAATATCTGGTTGTGAGAAGGAGGGGCTGGAGGTCTGCAGTTTTGGGTGTTTTACCTGAAAGGAACATGGGACATAGAATTAAAATGGGGAGGGACAGAAAGCCCGATCATTAGGTGCTCTGCATGGAAGGCTGTCCCTGGCTTGGACTTGTGGGTCTAGGGAGCAGGTAGGTGGAGACTGGGGCTCCTGGGCCTGAGGGAGGAGGTGGAGGCTCCTGAGTTTGAGAAGGAACTGGAGACCAGGAGTCCTGGTTCCTGAACTCTCTGTCTTTCCACCCCCAGCACAGGAGGCCCTTCCTCGGTGGCAGCCACAGAGGCTCAGACCGGACTCATGGCAGGTCCCCTAGTCCAGCCCCTGCTGCTCCTACTGCTGTCCTTTGCCCTGGGATCTGCTGGACAAGAAGGTGAGGACCAGCCTGGGAGTCCTGACCTTACCCCTGGGCCTCACAGTCCCCCACCTCCCCTCTCCAGGTCCCCTCTCTCCAAGGAGCCCCTGAGTCAGGACCCTCCCCTGCAGCAGCCTCCTCCCATGGAGACACGGCCCCTGGGCTGTGGCCCCTTTCTTCCTGCTCCCTCCTGACTCCTGGGCTCTGGGTGCCCTCCAGGCTGCTTCCCGCCCTCAGTGTCTCTCCCAACAGAAGCTGGGGCTACCTCCAGACCAGCTGCTGCCCTGAGTTTCTGAGCAGCCTCCCTCCGTCTCTCTCCATCTCCGTCTACAGCTGTCTCTGCCCTGGGCACCGTGTCCGCCTCTGCCCTTCTCCACGCCTCTCTGTCTGTCTCTCTCTCCATCACTGTCTCTGGGAATCCATCTACTGTGGCCTCAGCCTTCCCCTGAGGCCTGCTACCCACACTTTTTCCAGGTCTCCATCCAGCCCAGGATACCGGGGAGAGGATCATTAATGGAATTGTATGTCCTGGAGGCTCCCATCCCTGGCAGGTGGCCCTGTATGACAACAATGAGGTTCATATGTGCAGGCGTGCTGGTCAACCAGCAGTGGGTGCTCACCGTTGCCCACTGCCACCAGAGGTATGGGAAAGGGGAGCCAGCGCCACTCCATGTCCCTCTCTGGGTCCTTCTCTCTCTCTCTCTCTCTCTCTCTCTCTCTCTCTCTCTGTCACACATTCCCGGCTTCTTGTCCTCTTAATCACAGTGTCTCCCTCTGAAACATTAACTCTTTTTTTTTTAA
>NW_005873367.1:22493-27515 GCF_000147115.1 Myotis lucifugus
GATCTTCTGGTTGATTGGCGTGCCCAGAGGATAAGGGCCACAGAGTACTTCATCCACCCCCGGTATAACAACCGCACCAATAATCATGACATCATGCTGGTGAAGCTGCACAGCCCGGCCACGCTCTCGCCCACTGTGAACACAATTTACCTACCGTCCAGCTGCAAAGGCTCTGGGACAAGCTGTACTGTGTCTGGCTGGGGAATCACCACCAAGGATGGAGGTGAGGCTGCCCCTGCGACCCCAGTCACCAAGGTCCCAGCTCCCTTCTTCCTCACGCCCCAGACACAGGGAACAGACCCAAGGTTCCAGACACCCCCCGCTCCTCAAACACCTCCATTCTCACACCCAGGAAGCCAGACCCCCAGGCCCTGCACTGTCAGATCCGGAAGCTTGATCTTTAGACATACCTCCCCCAGGCCTCCATCCTGCAGACCCAGGAGTTTAGAACCCCAGTGACCACCTTACCCAGAGCCAAGTGTTTAGGCTCCCATCCGCTTCCACCCTCAGAACTGGGAGTCTTGGCCTTCAGGCGCCATCTCCCTCAGACAAAGGAGACCTGGTGCCCAGCCCCCTCTACCCAGGAGTTGTCCCTCAATGCCAGCACCTTGTCCCTCCCTTGGTAGATGCTACCAGGGATGGTGGAGCTGGAACATGCAGGGTCCAATCCCCTTGCCTGGCCTCAGGAATGAGGGGAGAGGTAGAGTGCAGGCATATGGGTTTAGCTGCCTCCGGGCTTCCAGATAAGAGGAAATGCAGGGAAGGTAACCCCAGAGCTGGGTTCACCTGAACTCCAGGACCCTGAGAGTTGGAGTGGGGCGGGTGTGCTATAAGGCGGCCACTATGCACAGTAGGTTCAAACCCAGAAGGTCAGACACAGTTCCCTTCCTTCCGAAGACCCAGAAATCCAAGAAATAGGACCCTTTTCATAACCATCGTATTGGGTCAACCAGCTCCTCCTCCTTCCATGTCCAGGGTCCCCATTCTTTTGCATCAGCACCCACAGGTCCACAGGACCCAGCCTCTGACTGCCCCTCCCTCCCCCCCCCAACTTCTCCAGCAGCAACAAAGCCATCAGAGCTCATGTGCTCGAATGTCAACATCATCTCCGCCCAGGAATGCAAGCAGTCTTACCGGGCCCTGTTGAGAAAATACATGCTCTGTGCGGCTGCCCCCAACGGGCTGTCAAACAGCTGCAAAGTGAGTCTTCTCCTCCCCTGCTGTGGGTTCAGCATCTTCTCACCTGGGCCTGCCTCCCCCTCCATCCTGTGTCCCGGGGCCTGACCCTGGTGCTGAGCCTTCCCTCACACCTTACCAGCCCCACTTTCCTGGCTCTGTCTACTCAGTTCTCTGCCCGGGTGAGGGTGGGAGCCCACATGGTCCTGCGTGGCCTTGGGGGCGGGCACAAAGCTGAAGGATAGAAACTGGGGGTGGGAATGGGGCTGGGACTATGGGGAGGGCACTGAGGCACTGGCTACAAGCACAAGCTTTAAGGGCTCACCAAAAGCTCAGTGACCAGGAAATATCATATTCCCATGAAATATTTAAAAAATAATCCATGATGAGCAAAGCATCAGAATTTTCAACAATAGAAGCAACCAGAATGGGCTGGATTTCCCGTTGGCTTCTGGCTTCTATGTGATTCAAAACAGCACTGTAATGACCCTGTCTTTATCTAAAACTGACATACCGCCGTAGAAGGATTGGATTAGTGGATCCAGCATAGGACTTTGGAATAGAGGGTCCCAGGTTCTGTTTCAGTCAATGGCACAAGCCCAGGTACCAGGCTCAATGCCCAGTAGGGGACGTGCAGGAGGCGGCCAATCAATGACTCTCTCTCATTGTCGTTTCTATCTCTTTTTCCCTCTCCCTTACTTTCTGAAATAAAGAAAAAATTAGAAACAGAAAACAAAAAACTGGAAAGCAGTTTCCTCATGGATTTTTTTTCATATTAAATTTGATTTTTAAAATATGCCTTAAAGTGTCTGTTAGAGTCACTGAGATGCGCCTGAGGCTCATGCCCTGCTTCTATGTCTGTGTATCTGGTTCTTATTCTGAAGAAAGAAGGAGCCCCTCCTCTTTGTTCTCCCTTCCTCATCTCTGTAGCCTCCTCTCTGACTCTCCCCAATCTCTCCTCACACCTCACTTCTTTTTATTTCTACTATTTTTATTGATTGCAGAGAGGAAGGGGGAGGGAGAGAGAGAAACAAAAATGATGAGAGAGAATCACTGATTGGCTGCCTCCTGCATGCCCCCCACTGGGGATCAATCCTGCAACCCAGGCATGTGCCTTTGACTGGAATCAAACCTGGGACCCTTCATTCCGCAGGTCGATGCTCTATTCACTGAGTCAAACCAGCTAGGTCCTCACACCTCATTTCATTTTCTGGTTCCCCCTGTGTTCTGTGTTGTGATCTCTCTCTCTCTCCCACTCCCTTCCTCCCTCCCTCCCTCCATGCCTCCCTCTCTCTCTCCCTACCCCTCTGCCTCTCTCTCTGGCCTCTGTCAATTTTTTTTATTTTCGCCATCTCTGCCTCATTCCTAACCCCAAACATTCTGCTTGTCTGTCTCCTTCACCCTTCCCTTTCTTCTTCTCTCCATCCTTCTCTCTCTCTCTTTCATCCTTTGCCTCTTTGTACCCCCACTATCTTGCTGACATCTGCACTCTAAGCTTTCAGGGGTGGTAAATTGGTGTGTTTTAGGAAGAGAGGTGATGGGACAAGGTTGAATGTGCTAAAAAATGGGGGGTTCCCTCTGGTTCCCCACTGAGGACCTGATTCATGATTCTGCAAACTGTGCAGGGAAACAGAGTCGCAAACTAGGGACAGTCTTGCACTTGGTTTAACGCACTCGTTTTTCTTAAACTTCCTATATTTGAACCTAGTGGTCCAAACTTTTATTTTGCACTAGAGCCTGTAAATTAGTGCATTGGTCCCGCCCCTGGTTTCCTGGACTACCCTGTACTCCATCCCTGGGAAAGGCAACCTATGGGATTCCCTGGAGGTAATGCTTCCTCTCCCAGGGGGCTTGACAAATAAATGGGGCTCTGACATCCTGGAAGCCTTGCCCTTTCCCTTTGATTGACTAGGGCTCAAGCCAATGTTTTCCAAAAACCTGGTTGGTCCTCTCCTTGATAGCATTCATTCCTTCTCTGCCATTGGTCCGCAGAGACAATGAGTCTCTTCCCATTGGCCAGGTGGTAGGCTGTGTTCTGGAGGGATAAAGGCCTGAGAATCCTAGTGTCTTGGGACCTCATTGCTGGTTATTTTTTAATCAAAGTTAATCTGCTCTCTTCCCTCCAGGGTGACTCTGGGAGTCCGCTGATTTGCGAAGGTTCCCTGCAAGGCCTGGTGTCCGCCGGCCATTTCCCTTGTATCCTGCCCTTTAAGCCCGTGATATACACCCGCCTATGCATGTACCGCAAATGGCTGTATAATACCATGAAAGCCAATTCCTAATCTCTCCATGCTTTCATCCTTTTTCCCTATGCCCTGAACAGGGACTTCCCAGAAATAAAGACTTTCCTGACTTGCCGCCGTATTTGACTTTATCATTTTCAAAGTCTTTTGAAACCGTCAACAACATTCTAATAAAAATGTGCAAAAACCTATGAGCTAAACATAAAACACAAAAACGTCGATCTGGTGAAGATGGGGGGAGACCCCAGCCATCTTCTCCAGTGGAAGTGGAGAACAATTTTTATGACACAAGGTTAACAAGGTGAGCCTACAAGGTTAGGCAAGGTCAGTCAAAAATCTCATTCATGGCTTTTGACCTAGGAATTCTGGTCAATCGAAACATGGGCAATGTTTGAATTCATCACAACATTGTGGGGGAGCTTGGACGGCCATGGCATACTCAGCCCCAGGGCGCCTTATGTGCCATGCCAGCTCAGCCTGGGTCAGTGACCCTGAGTGGGGCCGGTGAAAGGCTTAGAAAAGACAGACAAGAGAATGAAAGCTCGGTCTTGGTGGGACGCTGCCCTCTCGGGTGGAGAGAGATAGCTTCAGTGCCCACAAGCCGTGTCTTTATTTTATAGCAGATGTCAGGAGGCAAGGTAAGGGCATGGTCAAGATGTTTATAACATTCTCATATGTTTCAATCCCACTTCACTACATACACCTGAACTCTATCAAGCCTGCATCACTCAGGCACATGGGGCCACGTGTTCAGACCATAGGTTCAAGCTCAAAACTACAGCAGTTGGCTATAATTGTGCTGGGAGGGACCTGCCCTCCAAGCTGGGACTTGCACGTGGCCATGAGAGGATTGTGCCCTCTCCTCAGTCCAAGGCTTGAATCTGTGCAAACACTGTAGCTGCGTCCCACACAACATTATCTGTCGTAGCAAAACAGTGGAAATGCTGAACCTGTCCCAAATTATTCCATGGCTTATGTCAACAACAAAGGGATGTAGGCCAGGAGACTAATGACTCTGTTCAGGATAATAATTATGCAGAACTGTGAGTGTCACGTCAGAATGCATATGCTGTCTGTTGTTAAATGCAAAAAAAAAGAAACAAAAATCGTATATGTGTGCGATCGTCACCGTGTAAAATGAAATCATCACAGAATAAGAGCATGTACCAAACTGCCTGTGGATGGAGTCCTGGGTGCCTCCTTCCTTCCGTATCCCTTTCTGTGCCTGTGCACCTCTACACCCTGAGCAATAAGGTGGGGACCTCTGAGGAGCCAAGGTTGGGGCGAAGAGAATTTCACAGAGGGAGGTGGGAAAGGAAAATGAACTGATTTTTGAATCTCACCCGGCCTCCTGCTCCCACTGATACAGTGGCGTGTTCCTCTACATTTTCCAGCCCTCAGTTTTACAGAGAGAGAGAGAGAGAGAGAGAGAGAGAGAGAGAGAGAGAGAGAGAAAGAAGAAGAAGAAGAAGAAGAAGAAGAAGAAGAAGAAGAAGCCGGTACTGGTGGAAAGAGTGGTCCTTGAAGAAGCCACACAATGCAGCCTGAGAAGGAATGGAGGAGGAAAAGCTTCAAGCAGAGACTGGTGTTGAAGAGCAGTTTG